>NW_017295960.1:237446-275988 GCF_001594075.2 Trachymyrmex cornetzi
ATAGGGCCTGCGCACAATAGAGGAACAAGAATTAGATATTAAGATTTCAACCTATCAGAAACCGTGTATTCCGATGTAATCAGTTTCTGATAGGTTAAAATCTTAATATCTAATTCCTGTTCCTCTATTGTGCTCAGGCCCTTACTTCTTACTTTGTGTATTGTAGACGGGCCTTACTGTAGAATGGATTAAGAGCGAAAATTTGATTGGATACTACACTGTAGCTTCCTGCCATGCGACATTTCACGTCTTTAGTCCGAATCTACAATAGGTGTTTTAAACCTTAAGCCGTAAGAAACTGACCAATTACAACAGAATGCGAGAAGAATAATCGATTGTGATTCATCCATTTCTTATGGCTTTAGAAATTTATTGTAGATCCGGGCTAATAGTTCATAAATTCTTATCAGGGTGTAAAATTTATTGTATATATTTTTAATATAAATGCATTTGTAACGGGAATAAAAAAAAGAAATAACATACTTTTATTCTCTTTCAATCAATTATTAAATTAAAATTACATTTCAAAATGAATATTGTAAAATTTCAATGGGTACATTCAGCCAATGGACGCGCCTATCGGCTGGGGTCAGCAGGAACTGTTGTAAAATTCTTGAATATGATTGGTTCATTTATTTGGCAAGACCAATTATATTGAAGAATTTTACACAGTTGCAAAGCTGCTTTCTCTGCTGAACGCAGCCAATCACAAATGCTGCTTGAACGCATTCTTGTCCAGTATCTGTCTCCATAGTCCATGCATGATCATTCGACACGACGAACTTTCATGCACATCCGCACGAAATGCATATAACGGGGCAGGTGGAGTGTGGAGGGTGGAGGTGGAGGAACGAGTGGAGGGTGGAGTACGCACTACGCGACACTACGCGCGTAACGGCTGGGAAGACTGAAGACGAGTCTGTTGCATCGAGCGAACTCGATTACTTATTCTCCGTAAAAGAACATTATCGGCTAGCGAGAGTGACGGAGGGAAGCATGTTAGCGGTGAATCGCCAGTGCCCCAGTACCTGGTTGTCATCTCTTTAACGAGATGTCATAGAGACCGGTGTAGGAGTCGTGAAAGGGGAAGTCTGGACTGTTGACGTACCTTTCGAGTCGCATTGCGATGCGAGCAATCCGTTTTCTCACGAGTGAACCTGGTCGTCGTCTGATACGTTCGCGTCGCGATGCAGAAACTGCAGATGAAGTAGCACGGTTTGCTTAATTTCTAATCGAGTCAGGTGTTGAGCCTGGTGGTTCAGTTCGACGAACATCCAAGATTTGCCGGTTATAAATTGTCAAATTATAAATTATCTCACTGTTCCTTTGTCTCTTGGTGCTCTTTGTATCTGGAGAAAGTGGTCCTTTATTATTTTTGGTAAAGGTGCGATAAACTAAAGCAGCAAGGATGATGATGGGCGATCAGTTTCGAAGTAAAGTAGAACAATATTCACCGAAGTCCTCGCCAAGAGGAGCACGGTCTCCAGTAGTATCTCGTCAAGATTCTACAGGAACACTAAAGACAACTATCTCCCTTGGAAAAAACCCTTCTATAGTCCATAGTGGACCATTTTATCTGATGAAAGAACCTCCAGGTAACGAGAAAGTCACGAATATAGAAAAAGATCAATATTTATAGCATGTACAAGTTGATTCAAGTCTTTTCATGAATGAGATATAATTTTTAAAAAGTAATTAGTAAAACTTAAAATTCTACATATTACTTTTTAGGGGAAAGCGAACTGACTGGAGCAACAAATTTGATGGCCTATTATGGTCTGGAACACTCATATAGCAAGTTTAGTGGTAAAAAGCTTAAGGAACAGCTATCATCTTTTTTGCCAAATTTGCCTGGTATTATAGATAGACCTGGGCATCAAGATAATAGGTAATTTAATTTAAAATTAAAGTAAATAGGATCGTATGATTGTAATGCAATTTAATTAGTGATTTATTTCGAGTTTTTTAAACAGGTGACTTAAAAATTATATATTTTAACAGACAAGAATACATTAATTTAAAATACAAAAATACAAACATTAACCTAATATAATTAAAGTCATTTATATTACGATAATACTGGACAACGTCTTGTGTGTTCCATTATACTATACATAAATTTTGCTTGCATGATTTTAAAATTAATTTAATTAAAATTTTTTCTCATACAAGAGTATTTGAACATCATAAGTGTTTACTTCACATTTTGTTTTTTTTATCTTTTTAAGCTCCTTAAGATCGGTAATTGAGAAACCTCCCATAGGTGGTAAAGAACTACTGCCTTTAACGAGTGTACAGCTTGCCGGTTTTCGATTGCATCCTGGTCCAGTAAGTATTTTTATACATTAAAATATATGTACATAAATATAATTATTAATATATATGTATATGCAGAATTAAATATGCATATAAATTCATGAAATATTTAAGCATTAAGATTCACAAAAATAGAATTATTTCTCTTAAATGGTTTATTCTTTTCGGTCTAATTTGAATTATAAATAATATATTTTTTTCTAAAATAAATGATGTATGTGTGCAAAACGTTAAGTTGCATAATATAATTTTGCAGCTGCCGGAACAATATAGATACATAAATCAAGCTCCTCAGAGAAAACACAAAAATAAGCATAAGAAACACAAGCACAAGCCTGGAGAAGTGCTCAGTGGACAGGAGACAGCCACGACGGACGTAGGTGGTTCCGATACGCACGAAAAGAAACATAAGAAACAGAAACGACACGACGAGGAAAAGGAAGCTAGGAAGAAGCGAAAGAAGGAGAAAAAGAGGAAAAAGCAGAAACACAGTCCCGAGCACACCGGCAGCCTCACACCGTCTCAGCATTCCAATTCGTGATCTCTAATCTGTCCTTTTCAATTCATGCCAAACTTTTGATCGAAATCTAAAAAAAACATACGATATGTCAATACGATTAAAATATACACAAAATATATATATTTATTTGTGCTAGGACTGTAAATATATTATGATATATCCACATTAAATATTGTACGAATAATAAATAAAATATTCTACGTTTGTACAAATAGTTCGGATTCGAAATTCGCAAATTTGAGCAGTCGAATAGTTTATGAATTAATAAATTTGAATTATTAATTCATATGAATTAATAATTCAAATATATGAATTAATTAATTTGTATACTCACGAATATTTGGATATCTTGATCATGTTTACAGTCCTAACTTGCGCATAATATACATATATGCTTATTTTTGCGATATTATTAGATATGACGAGGAAGAAAACTACGTGCAAAAATTGTATGTAAAATATACATCGTATTATAAAGTAATATAATCTTTTTTGTTCGGAGGATTATGTATAGGTTTACTTTTAGAATCGGTTTAGACTTGTAAAAAGCTTAACGCTTTACGAAATTGTTTGCTCAATCTTCCTCGTTGTTTTGCACGCCAAACGAATGTTATAATTACATGCGTTACGATGAAAAAAAAAAACGTTTCCGATCAGAGTTCAATTTCGTCAAATCTTGGCGTTAAATTGACAGAGTGATTAATGGTATGGTGTTTTATTTTCGAATGTTTTGTGGCATAAGCGAAGTTCAATCGTTGCAATTGATTTTTAGTTTAGTGTAACCTTTTTTTTACCTAATCGTGCAGTATCATTAATGTATATATTATGTTTTCGTAATTTGCATACTCGAAAGTTGCCTGTATCGGTGAAGGGGAAGTGTAAAATATGATCGTATGTAATATAACGATCGTACGCAGGATACACTGTCCCAGATCTATCGATCGCTTATACGTCGCGTTATAATTGCAAAGTCCACATTAGACTATGAAGATTACGAATTAGAGATTAAAATTTAATCAATGAAAATGAAACGAATTAAAGCTATTTCAAAATTCACTGCCAGCACTGAAAATCCATAATTTACGTTACTATATATTTTCAACATTTGGAGTGAATTTTGGAACAGCCTAAATTGAAAATTATCTGATTGGTCGAATTTTAATTTTGAATTTGTAATTCTCAATCTTCAATGCATAATTTGATATGGGCTTAGCGCGATTGTGTCGAAATTAAGGTGTAAATATATATACGAGACGAAATTAATGGGAGATTGTGTAAAGACAGAATTGTTCGGATACATTGCTGTTCTATGTAAAGTGATGTTTACGAAGTTCATGAATGTACAATACACGTGTTTTAAACCTGACGCGATAGGTTTAGTGAAGAGAAAAAGAGATATATTGGAACGGGAACATTCGAATTTAAATGTAATATTTATAGCGCGAAAGGGAAAGAGAATTAAAATGATCGATTTCGCAACAGCAATTAATGTATCGTTTTTCATCCCTTAATTATCTTCTTTCATTCTCCTTATAACAATGTCAACACCAGACGAACGTAATAAGCTCGAATTGTCTTATATCTGTTTCTAATGTAGATAATAGGCTGTATTCTAAAATCACTGTTATTGAAAATCTATATTGCATGAAATGTAAGCTACAGGATTTTTAGCGCTGACAGTAAATTTGGAAACACAACCTTTTAAATTTTAGTCTTGGTTTAACTCACTCTTCAGTTTTTTCTAATTCTAAGAATTAGTTTCTATTAAAGTTAATCGGCGGAAACAGTAAAGAGGTCTGTTTTCTATAATAGAATTAGTATATATTTTCAGAATTTAAAATGAAAAAGATATATGTTTAATATTTGATAAAAACGAAAAAGAAAAAGTTCTAATGCAAGTCTAAAAAAACAGACTCCTATTATCCTACTCTTTGCTCCATTTTTATTAAATATTTTTTATCAAATATCGTTCTCTTAAATGTACCTGAAGACTCTGGAGATAGCAAGAATAGAAACGTACGCAGCTCTCGAGAATACACTACCTTCTAGGATCACCAAAATTATCAGTGAAATAATTATTTTAGTGTGAGAATTGATTAAAAGTCGCGTTAAAATTCGAATATTTGAAAATTTAGTAGAGCTCACTTCAGCCCGTTTATTATAGGTTTGTTCGCGTTGTTTGTACTTTTTGCACTCAGCATTTTCGCTTTGTTTTTCTTTAACGTTCGAATGTATATTTATTTCCTTTTAAGGGGATGCTGGAGTGAGAAAAATCGACGATGTACGACAATTTTTTAGACTGTTTAGCCATGAAACCGAGCAGTATTTTAGTTGATCTCTTTCTAAGAGATGGCATTGCAATATGTCAGATAAGGACAGATGAATGCGTTTGAGCGAGACACAACGATATATAATAAGTATAAGAAATGAATGAGGTATGTAACCAATCAGGGCACTGATATTCCATCTCGCTTCTTCTCTTTATTGTTGCTATCTGTCTGCACCGTTAAAATGTCCATATAAGGGATTTAAATGGCCATTCAACGGAAAGTGACAGGAGTAATATATATTATATGAGAAATAATAAAGCGATACGTATGAGAAATAATAAAGTGTTTATCAGAATTTTTTAACAGTAAAGGAAGAATATTTCAAATTGGAAGTTAAATAATATCGATCAGTTACAATAAAACGGATTGCTATATTATTATTAGTTCTCTTATTGCATTTATATTTTGTAAGGGCCCAGACACAAGCTTTTGCATAACGCATAACGCATAGTGCATAAGAGAATCAACCAATCGAAATTCTTCTTTTCCATGGAATGGGAGGAAAGGAAAGATTCTGATTAGTTGATTCGTTTATGCACTATGCATTGTGCTTTATGCAAAAGTCTGTGTCGCGGCCTTTAATCTATAGATGCTTTGTCTATGCTTGTTTGTTTGAGGTTGTGTTGTTCGAAATATCAGTTTTGGCCAATTTTGTCTACATTGCCAATATTTACAGTATAAGACGCTTTTATTGACAGAAATGGCTGAAGCGATGCGTCAAACTGTAGCTGGAATGCTCAAAGGCATTGAAAGGTTCGTCGCTTTTCATTCCTGCTGCATTTTTGGTCCACACAAATAGTTTTCCTATGACATGTGCTCACGTGCTACTCGCAAGTGTTGTATTGCATACGAACGAGGAATTAAAATTTGTCAATCCGATCCTTATTGTATATTTTAGACTGCATTCTTTTTAAGAGATACAGTCGACAAAAGTTTCGACATTTCGTTTTATATTTGTTATTCATCGAATGTCAAGAAGAATAGAACGACGTTTATGTCGACTTATCCCTCAAAAGGAAAATAACTATGATAGTTGCTTTCCAGTTTCATACAAATGTTGATTATTGAGTCTAAAGTTATGTATTTTGTACTCAGATAGTGACGTTATTACTTGCTTAAAAAAAAAGTTATTGCTTAACACAATATGAGTTAACAAGACACTGAGAAGGGTCTTGTCACAAATGAATCGAACCAATTTGATTTTCCTTCAAACATTTTGTTAAACATAAAAATCTAAGAGACACGTATTTTTTTTATATTGGTCCAATTTGAGACTTAAAGAATGAAAAACAATCTCAAAATTTAACAAAGTGGGAGTTTTTCAAAATATATTTTTGCAAGATCTAGATATGTAGCTAAAGTATGTAAAAACTTTTGTTTTGTCTAAAACATTGATTGGAATTAAATATAATCATTAGTTTTGAGAGCTTATTATACCTTTTAAATTTCAAATTCGGCCAATATGAAAATTAAATACATGTCTCTTAGATTTTTGTATTTAACAATATGTTTTAAGAAGAATTAAATTGATTCTATATCAGTGAAACATATTGTACGGTTCCAAGCTTGTACAGATTGTAGATAAAAATTCAATTAAATCCCATTTATCATAATAAGAACAAATGAGCATTCAACTGAGTTATGTTATAAATGAGAATTATCTGAATATTTTGGTGTAACTAGAAAGCAATTATTAATCTATAATAATATAATAATAATTATTTAGAATTATTTTTTTTACTTGTATTGGCTACAGTGAATGTACTTTCAGATACAATCCAGATAATCTTACAACTTTAGAGAAATATGTTGAAATACAATCCAGAGAAAATGCTTATGATCTGGAAGCAAATTTGGCTGTTCTGAAACTCTATCAGTTAAATCCGCACCGATTCAACATGGACATTACGTGTCAGATATTGTTGAAGGCATTGACCAATCTACCGCACACTGATTTCGTGTTGTGCAAGTGCTTGCTCAGCGAGAAACTTGTAAGCCTCAATTGAAACATACAGGATAATTTTCTTTTTTTGTGAAAGCTATTTACATGCAGTTGCACTGATCTCTAGATGTCGGAAAGCCCCATAAATCAAATTATGTATCTGGGAGATATCTTGGAACGATGCGACTTTCAGCACTTTTGGGACAGGGTGTTGTCTATGTCGGAGCTTTGTGATAGAATTGTAGGTTTCCAGGATTCGATAAGAAAGTTCGTGTGCCACGTAGTAGGAATCACATTTCAAACGATAGATAGAGCACTCCTAGCACAATTGCTTGGTGGCGTGGATGGTATGATATATAAAGTTTTTATTTGTAATATTGCACGAGTGTAAAGTTTTATTAAGCTTCTTTCTTTACAGATGCAACATTGAAACATTGGGTGAAAAAGTATGGTTGGAAAGAAGAGACTAAAACGATCATCTTCGTTGCAAATCAAGACGAAAACATCAAAACCAAGAACATCACTGAAAAGATTGATTTTGAAAACGTGGCAGGTTTGATGGCTGCTTGTCTGTAAAAATATTAGTGATTACTTTTTAATAAAATTTATTACATAATCAATTGGTTTATTAAAAATATTGTTAACAAATTAATTGATTATGAAAATTCATCTTCTGTGTACATTTTTTAAAATTTATTTTTATAAAAAGATGTATATGTCGTAATAACAATCTTCTATTTACGAAAGATATTTTATTTTATAATTTGACATGTCTCTGATATATTTTTTATATCGTTTATCTTCATTGTATCATCCGTCTTTACATCAATGTCTTCTTCCTGGCATTTGTCAGAATTTTTTTCTGTATGATCTTTCTCAATTTCCAAGTCTTTGCTGCTATATTCATCTATGGTGGTTACATTGGACTTTATATTGTCTACATCTTGAGCGGCCGATAAAGCGGCCTGTGTTTCTGCTGAAGTATCATTCTTTAAGATTTCACGTAAAGCCATTGTGGCATAACTGCTAGACTTCAAACACATTTCTATGATCAACGCTTTGTTCTTTCCATCTGAAAATAGTTCATATAGTTTGAATCATTTTAATAAAACAAACGTTTCGAATAAATGTAAAAGTGATTGATTTACTTGGTTTATCCTGTGGAGACGTATGCTTCCTCATTTCGTCGATATCTGATAAGATTAGGTCGTCATGTTTATTTTCGTAGTGCATGATCTTCCAAGATAGATTCGTTGGAATTTCTAATATATTTCTATAAGCACCACTTAAACTGTACTTTCTAAAAAGAGAGAAAGTAAACAATAGTAACAATTTATTGTAATATTGTTTGTAAGTAAACTCACTTATTGTTTTGTCTAAGATCGGTAGTTAATCCATCCTTAGCTAAAAATTCATTATACCAAGCTTTTGCATACGGCGGATATGTAACTTTCCATCCAGGCTGAGGCATAACTACATCAGCCAAAGTGTAATTTGACAAATCTTCTTCTGTAAGAATTTTTACTGTTGGAAAATCCTGCTCCGAATTTTCTTTATTTACTTCACTCGATGTTGACTCGATATCTTTTTCTTCGACAGAGATAATATCAGTTTTATCTTTAATGTCTTCGTTATCATTCAAAGGATAATCCGTACTTTCATCATTTATAGTCTCTTTGCAATTCTGTTTGTCATAAACTAAATCACCTATGACCACTTCTGTTCCGAACTGTTTTATCCTTTTCGATACAATATGATTCCATACGAAACTTTGATAAGCATGAATATACATTAATCGAATGTTTCGAGGGATTGAATCGAGTACCCCGAGAGGATTTTTGTCACCCGATATTTGTAGGCCTTTCAAAAGCCTGGCTTCAATTGTATCGATTCTTTTGAGCTTGGCATAGGCAGCACGGGCATCCTTGCTTTCCGCATAGATTCGTCTAACTTCCGCCAATTCGTTATCCTTTTCCGGCCGTGGTTTTAGAATTAGTTCAATTGCTTCATGCCATTCACCTAACAAAAGATAATGCAATATATATAAATTACACAAAAATACACAACTGGGTAATTAAAGTCTTAATTGTCTAAGATAAATGTTTGGTGCTTAAATATTTTCGGTGTGAATTTATATACATATCTCGTTCTACAATATAAATTCACACTGAAAAAAAGATTTAGCTTAGACTGTTAAGGCTAAAATACTGTCTGATATATAAAGAAAATAATATATAATCACCCTGAAGTAAACATTTCCCAATTTCATGTGTGGGTATAGTAGGTACTGATCCAAATCTTTGTAAACCGTAATAATTAATGAAGCCATTGTCCTGCAACGACTTCATCGCTTGCTCGATCTTTTCGTCTGTCTCACAGGCGTTTCTCAGCGCTATCCTAAACTGATTACCACTTAGCATTCCTAATTTCAGGCTGTCTTTAGCGTATTTAAAGTTCCCTACATACGCACCGCGTATACTTTTACCAGCTCGCAATATGTTATGTGGTTCTACCTTTCTCAAACTAATCCACTGAGTCGTCCAGGCTCGGCGGTCTTTCGTACCGGCGTAACAAAAGTTATTCGGCTGTAATCGCAAGCTTACAGCCAATTGGTTCACAACGCTTATCGTATCCATGTTTACTTTGTGCAACAGAAAGTGACAGTAATCTCCTCCACATCTACTCCAATCTATTCTCTTATCTTTACGAATCTTGGGACCTAATATAACAATCAAAAATTATAAAGAAGTCTCTTTTTTTGTATGAGAAAATTTACAACTTACCATTCGTATCATTTTTAGTATTCGGAACAATCGTGAGGAACTTTTTATCGCCCTTATCTACTGTCTGGCTGACAACATTCGCTAATTTCTTAGCAATTGTATGAATAGTCCTACGTTCAACTTTATCAATGTTAGTCACATCAATTTCTACACTCGAAGGATTTTCCTTTCCCAAAGCTTGCAGCTGGTCCCATATTGTTGATGACACCAATGTTTTCAGATCTTCGATACTTTCGTCGTCACTGGGATTGCGCGGGATGTCTTGATGGGTCAGCTTGGTTACTTGTCCATCAAGATCTATCTCGTTGACATGGAAGTCGTTGTACCTCTCTTTAATTATCGCAGAAAAGCCAAGGTGCTTGCCGATATATTCCGTAATTCCTATGTCAGATTCTTTCAGTCTACTACCAATATCCAATTTGCTTCTTTTCACATTTTCTCGTGGAGATCGATCTAAGGTGCGTTTAAAGCTCCGTCTGCCAAGCTTGTTCTGGTAACCGCCTTCAGAAAAACAATCGGTTTTCAGAACGACTTCGACCAAACTCTGATTAACTTAATTAGCACTATTTCATTAAGTAATGTAAATAAAATTATTAAATTTAATAATATAAATAAAACTATTAAATTTAAAAAGATTAAGAACTGCATTAAAAAAATTTGTCTTGAGCGATTCTGCTAGTTGACAAACTCAATAAACCGCCAATTAAGTTAATCGGAGTTTGATCGAAATCGCCCTTAACGATTGCAGTAGGAAATATTTGTTATCAAAAATTATAAGTGATATTATTATAAATAATAACATAGCGTTGTAAACGACAAATTACCTCTCCGCCTTGATCCACGGAAATAGCGATTTTTGCTATTTTCGGCAGAACGTCCGTCTGTATTGGTGGACATTGCGATCCGGCGAACACAATAATCGTGAGAAAATTGTTCACAATCTTTTTACAATATCAAGTGATGTCAAGTCCAAAGGGTCAAACGGTCAGTTATTATGTTCGCCGAACATCGGAAATTATTCTTCTTTAAATAAACGGCATCTGCCTTCGAGAAAAATCAGGAGGAGGACAATACAGCCAAGACTAGTGGAATGAACTGGAATGTCGGTAATGCGTTAATATACAAATATAACCATACGATAAACATGCAAACATAACCACGTGTTACGCTGCCATGTTCCTTTCTGACGTTAAACCGTACCGCCATCTCGCCTGGGTTTCTTGAGCGGCAGAATTAAAATCGATACTCGCGATATATCGATTTCGATCGCGCGGTCAACTTCAGCGACAGCGCGAAAATTTCTCCTGACAAAATGGAGTCCGGTTCCCGTCGAACTAACCACGTATATTGTAATTATATCGACGAATGAAGTAAAATTGGTAAGAATTTAAGATAAAATTATAGACTTCACTTTAATACATTGCATATAGTCATTTGTTGCTAAGTTTTACAAATTTATCTTGACAATATAACCTCAGACACGCTTTTACATCTTCGATCCTGTCCTCGCGGATATTTTTGTCCGTTTTCTAATTCCGCTGCTACTTTCGTGTTCCTAAATACAAAAGAATATTAATTTTGAAAAAGTATAGTCGAGAGAGAATCATAATCTAGAAATTAATTCATCAACATTAATTATGACTAATAGCGTTTTCGGCCCAATCGGGTTTACACCAACCTTGATTGGATTAATCTTTCCTATTGGTTGACGTTACCCGCTCTATCAATAGGAGAGCACAAAACGTCATTAATCCAATTCAGGTTGGTGCAAACTTGGCCGGGCCGAAAACGCTATAAAACTTAGTGCGATTTATTAGCGATGCATTAACATGGTTAAATGTTTGAAATGTATTGGTCAATGGTGGGTTAATATGTTTGGTCAGTATTGTGTAAATAATTGTGCTATTAGAGAAATTTATGTAAAAAAGAAATTCATAGAAAGTCATACCCCAGGTAGCAAGCTACGTCATTTTGACGTCAAATGACGTCTTTTTTTTTGGACGTCAAATGACGTCATTTTGACGTCAGCTTGCTACCAGGGACAGCGTAGATTATTTTAGTAATATTACAGCAATATTACAACAGTCCAACAATTTTGCGATAACATTGTGAACATTTCAGTAATGTTCTTAAAAGTTTTTGTATTGTACGAGAAAAAATACATTTTATCTCAGTTACAATATATCTAACCAATACATTTTATTTTCTAGGACATCAAGAAAGGATCATAGTCTTTACGGTAAAGAGAAACGAGTTGTTCTGAATTGTTGAAGCGTGTAAATAAAGCACATAACAAATTTCCTTTTCGTTCAGGAATAAAGAAAAGGAATGGATTCATGAGAAATGAGCCAAGAGGTAGTCAACGCTGATTGTGTGTGAAAATGTTGGAAGAAGTATCACTGTGTGGAAGACAACAATAAAACGTGAAAGCATGATAAAAGTGCGTGTGAAATAGAAGACAAGGTGATAAAGGATCAGAATTGGATTTAAACAAAAAAGAATCTCAAAATATTGCGTATTGTGTTCCTTTCGAGATAAAATGCCAAAATCAAAAAGGGATCAAAACATTCCATAATCGACATTAAACAAATTAATATAACATCAATGTTATAATTTCACATTCAGTAATATAACTGTTATGTAACTCCCCAGACAATATGCATGTTCAAAAACGAGTTATATGACGATTTAAAGATGTTTAAAGGATATTTCAATTTTAGACCTTTTATTATCTGTAATCATGTGTTATATGTAATATATTTATATTGTTAAGTGTAAAAAATAATAAGAAAAAAAATAATAAGTCTGTTCACATTGCTTGCACTCAGAATCTTCACTTCTTTTCTCAACGCCTGAATACATATATTTATCCCATTTTAAATGCAACATTTTTAAGGAATTTTAAGCAATGCGAATAAACCTTATAACATTGATGTTATGTTTCTTTTAGGTTGCGTCGATTAGTATTTAGGTCTGGTACCACTAATGTAATTATTAGAATTATTCTAATGTCTATTTCTACCAATATAGTTTAACTTTAATCTTGGTTCGACTAACTCTTCATCTTTTTCTAGTTCTAAAAATTAGAGAAAGACGAAAAGTAAGTTGAACTGAAATTAAAGTTAATCTACATTGAACACAGCATCAGAGAAAGATAATTAAATTGAGATTAAAGTTAATTTTAGGCTATTTCATTTGTGCGTTTTTGTCGTATGACAAATTTTTCAGGTCTAAGGGTGATATTTCATTTATGCGTTTTTGTCGTACGACAAATTTTTCAAGTCTGTTGATTGGCTGTAGTATAGAGAAATCCAAGAACCTTTCTATTCTGTACACATTTGTCATACGACAAAAAAGCACAAATAAAATAGCACCCTTACAACGGTGGAACCAGAAGGGACAGAGAAATCCTTGGATTTCTCTATCCTATAGCCAATCAACAAGCTTGAAAATTTGTCGTACGACAAAAACGTACAAATGAAACAGCACTTTAACATCATAACATCACTGAGTATATACAATTTTTTCGAATATCTAAAGGGGGCTCAATCGAAACTGAATTTCGTGAGATCGAAACATGTAATATGTATTTACTTTTGTCTATCAATTAATTACAGAATATTATATTTTTATCGTAATTTTCACATTTTATAATTTTTAAATTTGATTCTTATATGACCCGCGTATATTCTTTATATTGATTTTGAAATAGCACCCTTACATTGGTGGCACCCGGATCTTAAGGATGATTTCACAATCAAGCAACGTAAAAAAAAATCGCGAGGTGAGAGAGGAAAATTTTGCTTGGGGCGACGCGATAGGAAGAATCTCGGAATATCGGTCCTGGGGTGGGCGCACGCACCCTCGCGGAGTACGAAACGACCAGGTGGGCGAAGGGGGGTGGGGGAGGGCGGGCATACGCGCGCGGATTACTACGCGCGGGGGCGGAATGGTGGGGGAGGGAGGAAGGACGCGCCGTCAGTCCAACGCGAACCTCGGACGAGTGTAGGTCTCGCGCGCGCGCGTGCGTGCGTGTGATTTGCCGTCGCGTTTTGCATCAGTGGGCGTAATCGGCGCTCGTCGTCGCCCTCGTTGAGACAACACACGACCGCTGTTTTAACTGTTATTCTCGCCCCGACTTCGCGTAGCCGACCGTCCGTTTCGCGTGGCAACGGCCGAAAAATTCGCGGCGATAACAACCGCGGAGCGGAGTGATAAAACCGTCGTCGCCGGGTGCCGTGCGTTACGTCGTGAATCGTCTACGTGCGATTCTACCTCGCGCGACGGTCCGCGACGCGGGCACGAGTGTCGTGAACTTAGCCGCGTATTACGCGATCACTCCGTGCGCCACGACGTAACGTGACGCAACGCGACGCGGGAAAAATCGGATGCGCGTGCCGACGAAGAGGAGCGGGGGTGCCGACGCGGGATGAGCGCGAGAGAAGTCACCCTCTACGGCGGGTCCCCGTGGGGCTTCCGCATGCACGGCGGCTGCGACACGCATCAACCCCTGCGCATCTCTAGGGTGAGTGAACGTCAACCGATACGTCTGTCGCGCTCTCACGTGATCGCAGAATCGAAATAAATTGCATTGTTATTTTTGGAAGGCTACGACTTGAACGTATCCGCGCGTTCTGTCTCTCTTCGCGGTCACGTGATCGCGCGACTTTTCTTTTTTTTTTTAATAAATACGAGATTATTTTAAGGATGGATTATGCACAGAATGGATTATTTCTCTTTATAAAGTATAATAGGAAATTTAGAAATAACGTTACATTATAACGACATGTCTATTTTATGAAACTATAATTATTGAACGAAATAGTACGTCCAGTCACTCCATATATGATGCTAATTCTTATTAATGATAGTAATTATTTGCTTATTTTAAAGCAAGGTGCGCCAGTCGTGCAATTTATACGCGACGCAATGCATGCAGAAATAGTATACGTAATCATAATTGCATTACATCCCGAATTTGAATATTTGATGAAGGCATATTGCTATAATCGTTAATTAACAAATATCGTATTACATATGTATACAGTTCAATCTGCAATGCCGATTCATCCGCATTATTAATGTCGACCAACTCGAATTTATTCGTTGAAATATTTCCATGTTTTGTCACGTTATTCGCGAAAACATAATCGACGAAGAAAAGTCAAGAATAATATATAATAAATGACAAATACTAATTAGAGCCAATACTACACTCACAGAGAGAAAGGTTTCATCAATTCAAAGAAATATTTCTTTGCTATACGGTTAAAGAAAAAAATTCTTTGATTTGAACACCATTTCTTTGATTTGAACATAATTTCTTTAAATTAAATAAATTTTTTTATTTAATTTAAAAAAATAATGTTTAAATTAAAGAAATGACGTTCAAATTCAAGAAATTTGTTCTTTAACCGTATAGTAAAGAAACGTTTCTTTAAATCGAAGAAACCTTTTTCTGGGTGTAGGTGTGTTCAAATTCTTTATTAAATAACCAAATTAATTAGACATTTCGAATTCGACCCTTCGCTTTCAAATTATCCTCAATAATTACACCCCGAGACTCATTTGATTGAATCAGTTAATTTCGTATTTAGATATGATTAAACAAATTTAGATATGGATAAACAAATTTTTGGTTGATACAATAAAAAAATTTAGTTGAAGCAAAATTTATGTTATTAAAAACAAGTAAAATGTTATAGTAACCAAACTTTGTGCTTTAACTGAATTATTTTATTGCATCAACCAAGAATTTGTCTGTCCATATCCGAATAACAGATTAGTTGATTCAACCAAATAGGATTCTCAACATATAAAAATGAAATATTTCATTTTTATACCCTGAGAATCCTATGACTGAAATTATTACATGGAAAGTGAATATCGCAATTGAGTACAATGTACATTAAAATAGAGCAAGTCACGCTGAGTTTTATAAGACACGAGTGTGTCATCAGCGCATTGATATCATTGTTTAGTGTAGAAGCGTCGACTGTGTGAGGTGAGGAATTATTAATTTTCAAATTACACTTATGTGTAATTTGAAAATTAATAATTTTCAGAAATTTAGATTTGATAATCTAATCCTTCATATAATTTTAGCTTGAGTTCTCATTGCCACTCAGCCTTCTAACTTTGTGAGTATGTGACTTACCTCACAACAGTAAACGGTTCAATTTTTGTGAAGAAATACGTTGGAGATATCATTTTGTCATGCAATACTCTAATCGTTGCGCTAGGGGGAAAGATTGCTGATGAAGACTCAAACCATGAATGGAAACGCTCAAAGTTAAGGTTTATATTTTTAGGGGGTGATCCCGATTGATCACGGCTCGATTGGACACCACCAATCACAGCGACCGGTGCTTAGGAGGTTTGTAGTCTCAAGCGCTGTGAGTGGCTCGTGTCCAATTGAGCCGTGTCCAACTGGGTGCCACTCGTTTCATTAATTATTTTAATTAAAGGAGTCTATAAAAACTCATTAGTTTTTATTAATTTGTAATTTATCAGCATTGATAAATTTTTTGAAAAATAAACTGGTAGTGGAATCTCGTTAATTATATTAATTCGTATTATATCGTATCCGTAGTCACATTTTAATGTGAATAGTTTAACATTTTTTCTAACGAATCGCAGAAGAGAAATGAGAGACAAATGTACGAACATGCAGCTTCTGCTCGTTATTATTCAATTTTGGCCGCATCTTGGGGTTAACCGTTTATCACCGTAAGCGGTGAAACGAGATAATCGCGCGAGTGGAAAAAGTTGCATCGATCTGCCCCGCGTTGTGCGGTATACTTTTATCACTGAACATGCCACCGTAATTTTCCTCACGACCACTGCAAATCCGTACCCACTTTCGTATCAACTTCATCATTCTATAGACGACTCTTCGAGTTTACGAGAACGGAATCCGTCCTATTTCTCAGGTTTTTTTTTTTTTTTTTTTTACAGAGATACTTAT
Source organism: Trachymyrmex cornetzi (assembly GCF_001594075.2). Taxonomy (NCBI): domain Eukaryota; kingdom Metazoa; phylum Arthropoda; class Insecta; order Hymenoptera; family Formicidae; genus Trachymyrmex; species Trachymyrmex cornetzi. The sequence goes on from NW_017295960.1 coordinate 254,305, forward strand.
GGTATTACGTATTCAGAACGAAACGTTGCGCAATTTTCCAACTCGCCGCCGTAATTTTCTTTGCAATCATTGTAAATCTGTGTCTACTTTACGTGTATGTAGACTATTCTACACGGAAAAAATTATGTCGGATTAACAGCATTAGTCAACAGCTATCTAAAAATAACTTTGTTTATTCAACAACAGTATTATTAACATTAGAAGTACTAATGTGTCTTGCTAAAAAGCTCAAGTTAATAAATTAGTATGGAAATGAAAGTAATGAAAAACTATATTTGATCAGTATAATGGACACGTATTTTCATTACGTTATTGAATTAATAAGATTCTATTTTCAATTAGGCTGATGTCAGTTATGCTATTAATATAATATTATTTTTTCTCTGTATAGACAATTTTTTTATTTTATGAGAATAGAAATTTTTTATATTTTTATTTATAAAGATATAAAATAATTTATAAAGATTTATAACTCATATATTCGAGACAGTGCGTTTTACAATTTTCAAATGCGCGATTAGAAAATCTGTGCAAGATAAGCGCGATAACTTCCTGCTTATCCGACGTGAATTAAGATGAGATCGATAATTTATTCATCGTATAAGTATCGTACGTAATCGCAAGATGACGTGTAATCAAGGAATTCTGAAATACGGTCGGCTAGTTACGATTTTAGATAGTTTGATGAAGCTACGACGAAGGTCAGCGACAAGAGAGAGCCTTGACTTTTTTGCCACGTTCTACCTGTCGTCACGTATCTTTATAATACCAGCGAATTTCGTTCTATTTGAGTAATTTTTTGAGTAATTCTTTCGTTGACCATCGGTTGACCTTCGTATCTAACATTAATTATACAAAGTGGTCACGCAATTAGAAATTAGAGAAACATCAGAGAATTTTGCAAAATTTTCGGAGAAATAAAAATTCTTGTCTTAAAAAATGTTTAATATATGTACCTCACACAATTTTGGAATACTACACGGAAAAAAAATTTTACTTGTTTCAAGAAAAAATTATTTGATTCAAGAAAATAATTTTCTCAAATAGTCCCTAGCAGGCATTTAATTAATTTATGAAATAATTTTCTCGTTACTAGTAAATATTTTTGGTAACCAAGAAATTACTTTTTGAAATAAAAATTATATTTCATAAAAAGTAATCAATATACGATTTCTAATACTCATGTCATAAACTTAAGAAAAATGTTCTCTCATTAACAACAATCAGATTCAAGTAATGACATTTATTAGATTTAATAAAACAATTTTCTACTGACAAGTAATTGTGTTTTTATTAGAATAAAATATTTTCTTCATTGATAAATTATTTGTTTCAAGATAATATTTTATTGGAACAAAAAACAAATTTATTGTGGCAAGTAATTAATTCTTTCAATCAATAAATTACAGTTCAAGAAAATGCGTTTATTTGAAATAAGTAAATTTTTTTTTCCGTGTACCAACTTAACAATTTCATACAAGTAGTGTCACCAACATTAATATATCGAGAAAAATGATTTGGTTAAAAATGGACAAACCAGAAGATTCTGATTAACTCAATCAGAATTCTGATTATCTCAACTAGAATTTTAATAGATTTAATCAGAAAATTTTCTAGTTAATTTAATCAGAAAATTTTCTGACTAATTTTACTAAAATTTTAGTTAAGATAACCGGAGTTTTGATTGATTTAATCAAAATCTTCTGGTTCGATCATTTCCACCAAACCCTTTTTCTCTTTGCAATAATTTACGTTGCTATGTTAAATTTCTACAAATATTTGTCGGTTTCCAAACCAGGAAAATACTCGGACGAAAATTTCAAAATATTATTGAAAGCATCAGGGAAAATCACGAAATTTTGTCTGGAAACGTTATGGAATTTTAGGACGAAGAATTTATGACGATCCTGTTATGAAGATAACGCAAATTAGAGCGACCGTGAGGATGACAGTTTCGCGTTAACTCTGGCACGCAGAACCGTTCGGATCTCATTTTCTAAAATTTTCCGCAGTTAAAATTGATGCAGGTGATAAATGTCGAAGGTTCTCGGAAGCATCCGTGATCCTAAAAGCTGACGTTCTTGGAATTGATATTATAATTCCGATCCGTCTTTCTATTTGGAGATTGAGATTTGATATATAGCACGCTACGTGTATTTAAAAGTTGTACTCAGCGGTATTTCTGACTAATCAAACTTCGATTCTGTCACGTTGCGAGTCGCGTGTCGTGCTTGCAAAATCGCGATAGAAAATTTTTTTTGGTATCAGTTTCGAGGACGTCTTCCACGTGCAACTCTCGTCCGTTACTGCTACGCGACACGCGACCTTTTATTATGTAACATAGGTGATGTTGTGACGCGGCAAATGATTCATAAACGCTACAAGCGCGCAAATTGCGGCGTATACCGTGAAATAGAACTTTGTTTGAATTGTGTATCATGCACGTGACGCGAATATAACATTTACAACGCTAATGCGCGATACGAGCGTTTCAAGTTCTGAATGTGGAAACATTATTCTTTCCTGGCCGACGTGGGTCAAAAATCGTCGCTAAAATCGCGGCAGCTCGCAGTATTTTTGGCACGGCATAAAACATGTCTATCATCGGCTTTTCCACAGTTTCCTCCGATAACGATGTTTACTCACAGATCAGACCCGAATATCTTAAGACATACTTATTATATATTTTTAGATGGAACACAAAAATCATGATAAAATCAAGGTAACGTCAAGTAGAAGTTATTTTAAGAAAAATTATGATGATGTCATTTGATACATATTTGACGATGATTTAGTGATAAATTTTTGATAATGACTTTTAAGTAAGTTTTTAATTAAAAAATTTTTAAATAAAAAATAAATAAGTCATTATGATTTTTCCTAAAATAACTTTTACTTAATGTTATCTTGTTCTTATTAGGATTTTCCACGTTTAATATTCGGCTAAATCGTGTTTAGATTAATTTTCGTTAGATTAATTTGTTCGTCCAAATCACTAAAGAAAAGATTGCTTTGTAAACGAATACGTGAAAAGCCTATACAAATTTACAAAATATTTGGGGCAAAATTGATTTGTTACATACATTTATTTATTACATACATTGTTACACTATCGAGTAATCTCGAAATTTGTTGCCACTGAAAGCACTTGCGTCGAAGATTACGAGCACCGCTGTGTGTACACAGCTTAAATTCAAGGCTTAGCTATACTCGATCAGTTAATGTTGCTCGACGAAGAGGTACAACGATGTTCTTTCACGTACGGCTTGTCCAAGCACTTATCAGTGCCGTCTGTGCAGAAAATTATCTTCTCTTGAATGAGCAGCACGTGTTCGGTATTAACGTTTCGTTATATATACTTCGTATCACGTCGAGCGTTCACGGGATACGTGTCGTATATATGTATATATACTGGTGAATTAAAGAAGAGTCGGTTTAGGTTTCGTAGGAATGACTGATCCGCAGTTATTTAGGTTTAGCACAGATCGGAGTTCAATGTACTCCGATCACGTACATTTATATTACTTTCGTTTTTGTGAGCGATAATATGTGGCTTTGAAGAAGAATGAAACAAAGTACAACTCAAGAATAATGAGATTGATAAGAATAAGAACAAGGCACAATGCGCGTTTGATGGAACAGCATAGGAAAAATTAAAGTTTATTTTTTATTTATATTCCTTATATAATAAGAAGACAAGTAGACTCAAGCATAAAATGACTCTTTGTCTAGTTCTTAAAAATTGTATCTTTTTCTCTTAGAAAGAAATTTCTGATAACGAGACAAAAATATACCTGACGTATTTCATCTTATCGCACTCTTAAGCGACGTCTACACAATAAGATTTTAAAGCGCAAAATTTAAGTTTTAAATGACTATTCACAGTCGAATGTGAGAAGAATAATTGATTACGATTGGTCAATTTCTTACAGCTTAAAATCTAAAACTTAACTTTGACGTTTTAAAATTTCATTTTAAAAATGACGCTCTTTATAGCACAGAAATAAAACAATGTTAAGATAAGATTAATAATCCCTATTTTCCTCTCTCGAATTAAATAAAATCGACTTATTGTCTTCAGATAAGAGTATATAAATTTAAATTTATGTATTCGTGTGTTTGGAATATCTTTACTCGATGTTATAATTCACGACGCTGACGTCATAATATCTGGCACAAAACCGAAGTCTGAGATCATTTTATTCTAGTTCAAAAATTTTCCATTCAAGAATAAAATATTCCTCTGCCAATAAGAAATATGATTGTCCTATTAATATATCGATTCTATTTTATGATAGATCGAAAAGTATAATTTAATCTAGAAATCTTCTATATGAATGCAAATTATTAGGTGTTGAACTTAATTCCTGCCGCTCGCTTAATTTAAAACAATGTTCCACTCCTTTAAAAAATCTAAAAAAAAATTTTTTTAATGTAATATGCTAAAAAGGGTGTCAAACTTTTTAGCATATTACATTACAAAAATTTTTTTTTAGATTTTTTAAAGGTGTGGAATATTGTTTTTTAAATTAAGCGAGCGGCAGGAATTAAGTTCAACACCTAATATAATATCTCAACTAATCGAGCTGCATTTCGAAAGGTGAATCGTAAATACGAAAGCAGGAAGAAAAATGAAAACGGAAGAGTAAATGGCTCGACATTGACACCGCATTTCAAGGCCGCACGTAGACAGAAACTGGCACGCACATCCGTGATGCAATCGTGTGTGAACGTGTGTAATGCGAGGAGCGTCTCGTGCCACAATTAGCGCACGTCATTACACACCGTAAAAGGTAAATGCGCAACACACCGGTTTCCAGTTGATCGACGTTACGCGATGACTTTTCTCTCTTCTCTTTTTCTCCCTTTTTTCTTTCCTTTGCCAGGTCGTTAACGCGGAAGTCATCGTCAAAGCCTTGTTCCCGCGCGCATTACGCCGAGGCTTTTTTCCACCCATTTTTCCGTCGGCGGTCTTTTTAATCCTTATATATGAGCGAGCCTTTCTCTCTCTGAATTGAGGAAGTGTACTGCATAAGTGCCGGGGTGTAATTGTTAAAGGAGGTGTAACATGAGCGGATGAACGAAATGAATTTAATCAAGATTTATCCCCGGCGACAGAATGGAATGTTGTAATAGGGAAATGAAATTGTTGGAGGAGCTTAAAGAACTTAAAAGGCCCTTTACCAGCGTGTGCCATTTTTTTTTCTCAGGCTGTGCTTTATCGGAATTGCTTCGGTTGATAACAGACGGTTTATGCTCATGGGCGCAAATGGATTAAAGGCTACGTCCCGCTATTCTTCCGTCCTGCCGTGGTCTTGATTAACACGCTGACCCTGTTAGCTACTGCGAATCGAGCGCTAACAATGTAGCACGACATGTAGGCTAATTATCCCTCAAGAGTACATTCCTACATCTGCACAATTTTTATGACGATAGTAATTTTAATGCCCGATCCAATATAATAATTCTCTTATATTTAGCGTTTAGTTTTTAATTATAAATATGCAAGGTATTTACAAAGCCCGTGTGCAATTTTAAACTTTAATAACTTTGAATGTTTACATGATGAAGAGGTCCTACAAACTGTATTTAGGAGTTTAATTACTCAACTTCATCGTAATACAGTCTAAAAGCATTATTTTAATTCATTCCAAGCTTTTAAATGCCGTTTATTGTATATGTGTTGAAAATTATTAAAGCTTGAAATTGTATAATATAGTTTAAATACATTATTTTAATTTATAATTAACTCAATCTCGAGTACACATAAAAAAATCTCAGAATTCGAGTCTTTAAATACTACTTATCGCTTTACATTTATCATGTATTTGGAAAATGTGTCGAATTTAACATAAACCGCATGTCGCAAACGGTCCACTCAATTTTTTGAGTTAATTTTACACAAGATGATATGTTAAAAGGTAACACAAATATTATGTAAGAGAATAAATACGAAGAAAGATAATATCGACATAGTTTGCAAAGAAACCGTGGGAACATTTTTTTTTCCAGAAAATTAACATTTATGATATGTTCAATTAACACATGTTTTATTCATTTGTCTTAGAATTTACGTTTTAAAACACATTATTTTTATGTTACTTGTTCACTTACTCATAAATTGTGTCATTTTGACATTAAAAAACGTTGAATATCAATTTTACACAAAACCTTAAAATAATATAATCACATTATGTTAAATTAACACTCAAATATGTTAAAAAATTCAACACAAACTGTGACACAGAACGTGAGTGGACCGTTTTTAAAAACAAATTCACAATTTTTTTTACTGTGCTATGCATCCGAAGTTATTAACGTTTAAAGCTGTACGTGGACATAACAAATATCTGCATAATTCGGGCTGTAAAAATATGCAAAAATAGCGAGGTATAAACAAATTTCATGTGGGTAATCCGTCGTTAAGGATTAAAAGGCACCAGCCATTTTCGATGCTTTCCACGGGATCACGAAGTTGCGAAATCTATGGCGAACGCGTCGCTAAATCCGTACTATAAATGTTAATAAGGCCGTTCGACCAGGAGCCGACACATTTCATGAGGACTGAAGTTCCACTTTAAGGCCGATCCCGATCCTAACAACCGTCCTGGCCCTGCTCCAGAATCCTACTCTCGCGATCTTATCCGTTACGTTCCGATGAACCGCGCCGCGTTGCAATATTTCGTTAAATGCCAAAACGTCAAAATCTTTCCTTCCCGTTAAACCGAAACGTGCGATTGACTTCGAGGCAAGGAATTCCCGTCAGTATTCGACATTTTACCGAGCGAATTAGCATTACCGAGGAGCCCGAAATCCAGCCTGTTTCTTGCGGAACACGGTGTTACTTCGAACTTGTGTAATGCAATTTTGAGCAGAATTTCGAGACTTCTCCGATCGACGGCATTACGGGTATTCCCCCGGATTTTCCACGGAGTTTCGCGTTTCCATTTTAATGAAAGATACCAGAAGTAAAACTTTGTATATTTGAGCAGCTGCACTTCGTTGCTTTCTGGCGAACGATTTTAATTCATGCGCATATTTTTTTCTCTCGTATAGCAATTTCACGGAATATGCCGGAACTTTTTTACGATGACGGGGGATCGCCTTGGAACGTGTCGAATGTATAAATAATCGCGGCCTTTTCGATCTTGTAAGCGCGCGCGGATAACTTATCGCTATGTTGGGCGATGACGATGGTTAATCCGACGAAAATAGACACGCAACACGGTGGCGTTTAGTCGTTGCACCACCGCAATACGTCATTGTTCGCTCGTAACGCCCAAAGTCAAACTATAAACGTTCGCGCTCATCCGCGCGAGCTCGAGTAACGGACTTTATTATGAAGGCAAATAAATTATACTGTGTACCTTATTATTCCTCGCGCACTTCCCAGTGGCGTGTCGCATTTTAGAGAAGCGTGAATCGCACGCGACATGTGGCTTCTTAGATTAAACTTTATTTCATTGTAGTATTTTTTTTTTTTCAAGTATCGTATAGAGATTCTCTCCTCATTGCTAAATACGCAAGTCGAGAAAACATTGATTTAACGCCAAGTTTCCGTCTGGCATACCGTATCGACTGGCTTGAGTATGTGAGAAACCCGATTTATTGTATTAACCTTAGAACGCTATCGATATGTAAAACATACAAGTGAACGAGGTCATCGAGCGCTAAGCTGAACCTTCATGGTCATTAAGAAATCCAATCTACCTTGCTAAAAGCTAGGACAAGCGGAGACAAATTTTTTAAAATTCTGCCTGTATTATGTATCAGTTCTATCTGTATTATACAGGGTGTCCGGAAAATCGCTCGCAATACTTCGGAAAATGATTCGGGACCAAAAAAAAAGAAAGAAAGCTATAGCTATTATATATATGTATATATATATAATACAGTGAGTACAAAAAGTATTCGTACAGAGAAAATATTTTTTAAAAAAACTTTATTTTTAAAAAGTAAATATTATCCAACGAGAAGTCATCGAATTGATGTCGAATCGATATAAATTCGATGATTTTAACACCAATTTGACATCGATTCGACGTTTAATTAACGATTATTTCTTGTTGGATAATTAACAATTTATTTATAAAGTATAAAATAGATTATATATTTCTTAAAATTATATATACCAAAATGATATGTATTAATTATACAAAATATATCATCCGAAGAATAAGGGAAAATTAAAAATTGTATTGTTCGAATGCTCAAAAAGTATTGGTACAGACGAGAAATTTAGCTTCTAAAATCAGGAATACATGCAAAACTCGTTTGTTTATATTAAAACAGAATGTATAAAATTGTATAAAATTGCTAATTAATGTTTATTTTCTACAAATAAGGCTTTTTTTTATAATAAATTTCCTTGTACGAATACTTTTTGCTCTCACTGTGTACATATATAAATATAGGTCCGGAAATGAGTCGTTTCCGAGTTATAACTACTTTTACGTTTAAAAAATTGTAATTTATTTTTCAAAATCACAATCATAATTTATTTCATAGTGTTTTAACATAAATAATTACATTTCGGACTATTTTGGCGTTACCCAGGATGTATCACATGGAGGGGTAATCAACTTGGCATCCCTCTTTTTTTAATTTCTTTTATTTTTAAATTTGTTTTACTTTACTAGAGGGGAGGTGCATCCTGAGTAACGTCAAAATAGTCTAAAATGTATTTATATTAAAACATTATGAAATAAGTTATAATTGTGATTATGAAAAATAAATTACAATTTTTATAATATAAAAGTTATTATAACGACTTATTTCCGGATCTGTGTTTAGTTTTTTCTTCTTTTTGCATTCGGAATCACTTTCCGAAGTATTGCGGGCGATTTTCCGGACACTCTGTATATCAGTTTGAAACATTGATGGCCGGTATTATAACAGAAAGCTGAAAAATGATAAGTGATTTTAATTTTTAAGCAGTCTCGTATTATTATTTTGCGTTATATATGTTATTTAAGTAATTTATAGGAGATATACTCACACAATTGGACAATATACTATCTAAATTTTCTAGAGTGAATCTCTCACTCTAATGCGTGAAAATTGAATTAGTCTTAAAACAGAATGGTTCAATTTTCAAACTTTAAGAATTAGATTTCGTTCTTTAGAGTGAAATTCAGTTTAAAAGTTTTAGAAGGTCTACATTATTTCAAGATTGAAATTGATGGTTTATTCTTTCTTTCCTTTTAAATTAATAATTTGATTATCTATGTTTATAAAAGTGTTAAATGAGAGATAAATTTGTGTTACATTAATTTTAACAGTTCATATATATCCATAAATCTAGAAGTTCATAAAATTTATTCAAAAAATATATTTTGAATCCTAGTGGGTACTTCAATCAAGATTATTAAATTAAAACAAATTCAATTTGCTTGTTATATAAAGTCACTTCTTCAATAATATTTTTTAAAAGAAAATAAATTCTTGTTTTGAGTATATAATAACAAGTTTTTCTAAAATTTGTAATAAATATATTTTAAGATTAGTATCAAGAAATAGTTCCCTATTAAAGATAACCGTTACTCACTTAAAAGGAAGAAAGTAAACAGAGTAATCACTTTTCTTAGTAATAGAATAATATTTGCATGTGTATGTATTTACATATCGATAGGAATCTTACATCATTCAATAGCGATAGCATTCTGGGGTTAAAAGAGCTCATTACGATACTCGTTTTGCATCCAACGACGGAATGTTCCGGACTCGACGTTTTTCCGATGTGCGCAAATAGGATGCACGTTACAGGAGCGTGAATGAGCGTGAGCAAGAGAGGTGAAGGGTTAAACAGCTCAATGCAATTTTTCCGGCGTGCATAGACGATCGCTCGTATCGGCTATTAGAAGCGGGCAGCTGCGTCTGCTCTCCCATTGTACGGTATCAATTTGGTGTACTCGACCTTTCGACCCCGGGGCAAACGGCCATTAATTCACACTTATCTCCCGCCGCGTGCATTCGCTCGTTCACGAGAGATTTCACCGCGTGCGTATACACTCGTCGGACAGCACACGACGCGTCTTATTGGGCGAGTTCAAGACGGCAAAGTGGCTAGGTATGCTTACCGAGCGATTGTAAATAATTGGTTGAATCTACACTGAAAGAGAAGATTGGCTGCTGCAGCAAATTAGATGGTAAAATATGACATAGTATTTTTAATTGATTACAACAGCCAATTTTTGGTTGTTGCAGCCAATTGTTGGTTGTGTTAGCCTATTTTCAATGTCAGTATAGGATTTCGATTGGCTAACGTAACCAAAAATTGGTTGCTACAGCAAATTAAAAATGCTATACCATATTTAACCATCCAATTTGTTGTAGCAACCAGTCTTTTCTTTCATTGTATAAGTAACAACCAATTACACTGAGAGAAAAATGTTTGGTATTTGTAATTATAATTATATATTACTATAATTATAATTATTATTGCTATAATAATAATAACAGTAACTATGTATATAGTTCTAGCAACAAATGTATATAGTTGGCGATCTTAAACGACTATAATTATAATTATTATAACCATAAACTAGTTGAAATTACTATAAAAATTCAAGTGACTATAATTTTATAGTTATATATATTTTGGGATAACCATATTTTTTATGGTTATATACTATATATATTTATTGCTAGAACTATATGTATATACATAGTTACTGTTATTATTATTATCATAGCAGTAATAATCATAATTATAGTAATATATAATTATAGTTACACTGAAAGAAAAGATTGGCTGCTGCAGCAAATTAGATTATTAAATATGGCATAGCATTTTTAATTGGTTGCAACAGCCAATTTTTGGTTGCTGCAGCCAATTGTTGGTTGTGTTAGCCTATTTTCAATGTCAGTATAGGATTTCGATTGGCTAACACAACCAAAAATTGGTTGTTACAGCCAATTAAAAATGCTATGCCATATTTAACCATCTAATTTGCTGCAGCAACCAATCTTTTCTTTCAGTGTACAAATACAAAGCATTTTTCTCTCAGTGTACGTTCATTTGCTCGACGAACAGACTAGCCGCTTTGTCAACTTGAACGCGCCTATTGTTTAGCGAGGCTGCGTTCAGCAGAGAAAATTAATCAGTTAGCACCTAGTGATTCTTTAATATGATTGGTTCTTGCCTTTAGATCTCCGCTAAACCTAAGTGTAGGATCGAATCGTATTAAAGAGCCATTGACTCTTGATGTACTCTCGATCGGTAGATGCTCGATCGCTGGATGCGGCAGTCAGCCGCAGATACCATTACGTTAAAAATAGATATTCACCGCGGTCAAAGTATGCGTTAACCTCAATGGATTCGATTGTGCGAGCTCGCTTCTTGGTGGAATTTCAAACGCGCGGCTGCACGTCGATCGCGTTTGAGCGCGGCCGACATCCCGATTCGCCGAAAATTATTTTGACGTCCAGTTGAATTACGTGCCGCGTGCTCGGACTGTTTGACAATTGAATAATAATTACGATAATTGAAACGACAATAGCATTTGCTTCGTTGCGACATACTAACGCGTGATGAAATCTATTTATAGTGAATTTACATACTGACTCGATATAAATTATGCTTTCATACGTTCCGTGCGGGAATGCGAGCTTAAACATCTTGTGCGGTGAATTATCGCGCTTAAATTCACGCGACGATTAAAATTACAGCGCTACATTTAACTTCGTGCCGGATGATTTCAAATTACGTTATTTGTATGAGCGTTTCCGCGCTGTTTAAACCACAAGGGATGATGAAAAGAGAGAGAGAGAGAGAGAGCGAGTTGAAAGCTCAATTCGTTGTTCAATTCCACGAGCGTGGAAACCGCCTCGCTAACAAAATGTTAACGACGACAAGTAGCATACCTCGACCGACACGCGAGATGCAATGCTAATAGAAATTTATAATAGCAAGTATTTTGCACGGGGAACAACGATCGTTGTCATTAATATATCTACGCTCTCTCGGGGAGAGGAAGGATGAAAGAGAAATCTTGGAGAGAACACGAGGTGGAGTCGCGTCGTCCGCGTCGCCGTCGCCGTTGCCGCGCGCGCTTTGCTCCTTTCTACCGGTAAAAGTAATCGATCGCCGCCGCCTGCAGACTCGCGCAGCACGCTTGCAGCTCTGCACTCCGGGCTGCATAAGAGTAGGCGTCGGCGCCCCGCGTCGTACTTACGCCACTGCGGCATTGGCCTTAAATGATGACGTCTACGATGAGATTTTTAAGCGTAAAATTTAAGCCTCGAGTCTTAAAAAATCGATCAATCATAGTCCATTATCCTCCTCACATTATATGATCGATTAATTTTTTATAACATAGAAAAATATCACTCTGTTGTTAAGGAAAGTGATTATTCAATTAATTTTCTTTTAAAAATTTTTAATGAAGAATATTTTCTTGATAATAATCTTAAATGTACTCAAAAGAAGAATTTATTTTCTTGTGAAGAATATTATAAAATTGAAGAAGCCACTTGTATAATAAGCAATTCTAATTTATTTTAATTTAATAATCTTGATTGAAATATAAATTTCAGAATATGTCTTGAATAAATTTGATCCTTATAATGAATTATAGATTAGTTCATGATAGAAGATTTGAGGATATATAAATTTTAGAAATATTTTTTCAAAGTAATTATTGTTCACAGTATGTATTTTTCTGTATGTATAATTTAAATTTTACGTCTTAAAAATTCATTGCAGACACCGCTTTAAGGACATCTCGTCCCAGCACTCTTTTTTTTTTCTCTTGATCCTAAGACCTCTTCTCTGTTATTTTAAACGACGGTGGTGTTATATTGTCATTTTTTTACCACATAAAATTTATGCATCAACAAAATGTAACAACATTAACACTGTCGTTAAGAGTGTTTATGAAATAAGGGTTTTAATATCGTTGACAATCATTAGGTATTTTCCAGCAAGAAATATCACTTACGTCTCTCGCTGGAAAGCATCTTTTATTTCAGAGCATTAATTAAAATTTCAACATCTCAAGGCTGCTATTTGATAGATTCGAATCATGGATCGTTAGATATTATCAGAAATATCTCTCAGAGATACCGACGCCGCGTGACAATAATAGTTATACACGGAAAAACTTTTTTGCTAAAGTATCTAAAAATTTAGCATACCAATCTAAAAATAATTTTATTGGATTATCAAAATAATTATGTGGGACGTTCAAGTTTGTTCATAGAATAAGTTAAAACTTCTTGCAGCAATTACTTATGTTTAAATTTCCTACATAATTATTTTAAAAGTTCAACAAAATTGTACTCAGATCTGTATCTAGCAAAATTTTTAGATATTTCAGCAAATCGTTCTTTCCGTTTAAATTTGTCGTAAATGATAAATTAAATGGCAGAGAATAAAGGTGTCAGTGTCGTTGAAAAGCCTTTGGGAGCGGTAAAGACGAGACATCGCTCGGCCGTTACCATAGAATTTAATAATTATGTGCATTCGATCGCGAATGTAAGTTTAATGTCCGGTCATAAATTCGCTGACGACCTTCGCCGCGCGAATAAACGCGAAAGCCGCTGCCCGGACTCGCCTACTCTAATGAATGATGGAAGGCGCAATTCCGAACACCTGATAACACCTTTGTTCTCTATCGCTACGAGCGCGCGATAACGACAAGGTCAGGGAATATATTGCCGTGACGGCAATCACGATATCCACGTTTACGATCCCGGAGCGCTTATCCCAGGGAGAGAACACTCTTTGTACATACATTATGTCAGGTATCTCGCGAAGGTTTACTGCACCTTGATTGCACGTCCGCTTTCGTAACGGCTGCGCGTTCGCGTCGGGTAAGAAATTCTTCGGAGGAAAAATTCCACTCAGAGTTCTCGTAAGGACTTAAAAAATATGAGGGAGAGAAAGAGAGAGAGAGAGAGAGAGAGAGAGAGAGAGAGAGAGAGAGAGAGAGAGAGAGAGACACGATGTAGGATCGTCAGTTACGTCAGCAAGTATCTGGGCTACTAGTTTAAAGGGTGAAGGCCCTTTTTGGCGTAATTCCAAAGCGAGAGGATCGCGTCGAGGGGACGGTCAGCCACCTCGGTGCGCGTTTCCACGCGGCGAAGGCGAAGGGCCTTTGAATAGGCTACGGACAAACGGCCGCTAATAGCATTTTGACGAGCCACTCGTACAACGTATATGACCCCGGTTATAGGTGTTGTATGACGACGGTTAGGTCGCGTCGCGCCGGTCTGCAGGCGGCGTGCGTTCTGCGGGTTGCAAGAGGGGCCCCTGTTCTGGCTCTTTAGTTGATTGGTCATTCCGGCGGGAGAGTCAGTGACTCACTCCGACTCGGGCCTGCATTCTGCCTGTCGACGTTGCCCTCACCAGCGAGAGTGTGTGCTCGCCCCGTTTCGAACTAGCGCTCACTTACGCCCGCATAACACGGGCTACGCCTCTCCGCAGCCCTGTCGTCTACTCCCGATACTTATCGTCGTAGAACGAGTTAGCGCCCAGGGCCGTGACCGATGGAAGACCCTGAAAATTTTATTGGAAAAGTGCTAGTTTTATTTCCTTTTCCGTTCTTTGACTTTTAAGGTAGGTGGCCACAACCAGGGCTGGCCATGTATTTGAAGTACTTTTATTTAAAACACACTATTTGCGATACAAGCGTATTTTGTATTTTTTATTTTAGCGGATCACATAAAAGTATTACGTATTTTGTATTCAAAATCGAAAGATTGAAAGCCTTTTGTATCTTGTAATTCAAATAATAAGGTTGATTATTAATGTTAGTATTTGAAATACAAAATATAAAATACTTTCACAATTTTTGTTATTAATACTGAAATATAAAATACAAAACACTTTTATATGCTCCCATGAAATACAAAGTACAAAATATTTTCATGTACTCTGAACAAACACAAAATACAAAATATAATTGTCTTACCAATACTGTTTTTCAAATAAAAGTATTTCAAATACATGTTCAGCCCTGGCCATAACACCTCACGTATATAGTTATCTTAAAAACCTTATCGCTTTGGAAAAGGAAAATAAAAAGTATTGCCCAGGAGTCTTAAAGTTCATTATTTTTACATTCTTCTGTTTCATAAGGGTATAAATAATAACTGTACGTACTATTAAAAAATATAATTATAAAGATAACATTTCTTTGGGTTGTCTTGAATATCTTACTTACAACTGTTAAATTCGTAACGTCAAATTATATTCAATTTGAATTATTTTTAATCATTTCTATAACTAGGTCGCCACTGTTTTTACTCAATATGTCGTTAATTTAACTAAAACAATAGAGTTAAATAACTCAACTCAAGGATGTGTTGACTTAAATTTAGTTTGTTATTTATGCACCAAATGCATATGTTAATATGGACATTGTTTACCTTGAAACTAACCACAGAAATGGATTGATATACATTTTGACATATATTGAAGTTGAAAATAACAAAATGCCATTTAACTCTTGAAATCAATGCTCCTTTGACGAAAGTACTTAAAGGTTAAAAATGTGAAAATAGAGTTCAACTCATTAAATTTTCTAAAATGTCACGTCGCATCTTTTCCGCTATTTCTGTCTTAATCGTAATCCAATTTTATAAATATTACGAGGTATCTCGATATTGGATGCTTCAAAGTTGAAATAGTTTTGCGACGAGACTTTTGCGGAGAAGGGTGACAGGTTCGACCGAAATTGCACCGAGGAATCCTTTCCTTTAACATGCCGTCTTTCCCAGAGCGTTCCAAGCTCCGTTCCTTCCTTCGGAGTCTCGATAGAGCCTCGCTATTACGGGCCTGAGGGTCCCATATGCCTTCGCCGCGTCGAGGCAGTCGTGCCGTCGTTTCTTGGGCCAGTGGCAGCGATTCCTCGCCCGGGTACGATCGAGAGACGTGCTCCGACCGCCGCTCGTTCGAAGCGCACGTGTTCCTTCGGAAACACCGCGTAATCGTCGAATTCGCGATCGCGTGCTCGTTATCAGTGCACACCTCGATTCGTATCTGCCGTTGTTAATGGATTTTTAATTCCCCGCTATCGATACATCGTGGACTGCGGAGTGGAAACGAGGTGACTGACGCTTTATCGAATTTGCGTCGTTGTTCCGACGTCATTGCCGAGAATAACGCTGATAAAAGGAATTATTAAATACGTCGAACCGTTTTGAAGCAGAAACGGACGGTATGAATCATTATATCGATGACACGAAACTCGATAGCGGCTTTTTTTCTCTGGACGGAAACAGGGAAAGCTCTGTGCCACGCGAGATATCGTGCGTCGAGTCCTCGAAGAGTGTCCGGGAAAACGCGCGTGGCCGAGAAACGCGGAAGTCGCGCTCGTAAAGTGGTCGTGGAATATTCGAAGTGCACGTCCCAAGAATATGCGCAGGCAGTGCCAAGGATAGATGAATTCCTCGCTCCAACATCTGCGTGGCGTTAAAATAAGAGAAACGAGTGAACGATGCTCTAAGGACGTGACGTGATATTTCCTTTTGAAGACGAGGAGAACTCAAGAATTGTCAACGCTCCTCGCGAAACAGCTCGAGGGTGGAACTGTATCAACTAGTGGAAACGAAATTGCATCCGGCGTTGCGGCTTGGATTGTGCGCGACGATGATTTAGGAAAGTGCGTGTTTGTACGAGCAGAGCACCATCGCGAAGATACAATTGCGCGAGAAGGCTAAGGAGCACCGAGATCGCGATCGACAAAAATCATTCACAATGGTTCACACGAGTTACGCACAGTGGGCCTGTTTGCCGAGCACGTACCGGAAAAAGGTATCGTACGCTTATCCCTACGTGCTTCGATTTGTTCACACTGAAAGAAAAGATTAGCTGCTGCAGCAAATTAGGTGGTAAATTATGGCATAGCATTTTTAATTGGCTGCAGTGATCCATTTTTGGTTACAGCAGTCAATTTTTGATTGCGTTAGACTACCCGCAATGTCAGTATAAAATTTCGATAGGCTATAAAATTTGGCGAGGCTATAAAATTTGGCTGCTGCTATCAATTAAAAATGCTATGTTATATTCAGCCAATCTTTTCTTTCAGTACACATGCCGAAGAAATGCGTTAACTCTTCATGGTTACACTTCAAAAAACCCACACGATGGTTATTGTGGGTTTAACAAAAAAAAAAAATCGTAAACGTGTTAACTTCGGAAAAATGAATTTTTCAACTTAAAAATTATAACGTTTTAAATTTATAATATTTTCAAATACAGAGAGTATTCGCCTAATCCTCTTGAGACGATTTATTACTGACCTCATTTTGATCCACGGTGATCATGAAGGGTTAAACGACATCTGGTAGATACCGTCTACAATGAGATCCTGAAGTCGTCTGTGTGTATTTTACCGATTATTTTTTAAACAAATATTTTTCTCTACCTATCTTTATAAATTAAAAAATTTTTTCCACAATTAAAGTATAAAATATAAATGATAATGTAGTTCAAACCGATAGACTTTACGCTAAAAACGAAAAAGGGTGGAAAGTTAGTTTTTTTTATCGACTTCTGGGATCAACTCGTAATAATATATATGCTTTATGTAAAAGTTGTGTACTTTGTACGTATAAAACAATCTTGGTTTGGACTAGGAATTACATGAATAAACAATGTTGAGTTCTTAGAATTTGGCTTAGTATAGGATAATCATAAAAAAACTGGGGAAATCATGGAAAAATCAGGGAATTTTCTGGAAAATAAAAATTCTTTGTTTTAAAGATGTTTGATATGTATACGTCACACCTACGTAGTTTTGGAATACAACCATCTTAACAACATGTCCATGGCATGTAAATCATATGAGTATAAGTTCTACTAAATCGGTAAAACAGACGACTTTAGTTCGTCCCCTAAAGGCATAAAACTTAAGCTTCAAGCAGGGTTGCCATAGACCTGGAAAACCGGGAAAAGCCAGGGGAAAACGTAAAAAAGTCTGGAATTTTGAAATATTGACCTATAGCTTTTATGTATTGTTAATTGTGTTTCTGACGCTGACGTGAACACATGTCGAACGACCTTTCTGAGATTTCTAAGATATATAATTTTAAAGGAAAAGATTTTTATAACACAGAATGAGAGAACCATTTCTGAAAACCGGTGAGTTGATTTATGTCAAAATTTTCTTTTTTTAGTATAATGGAATACGTGTTTTTATATTTATTTTATTCTATCCATTTAGTATGTAATAATTTTGATATTAGATATGAAGAGCTGTTCTCACATTCTAATGAGGAACCACTCGAGGTTTTGAGAAGTATTACTCGCATTCTTTGGTTTATTAGATACACATGTTTATATTGATTGCGGATTTTAAGAAATTTTTTTATCCTAAAAATGGTTGAAAATAACAATCAAAACGTTGATTTTTTGTTCTTGATGTTTTTGAATCAAAGAAGAAAAGAATTTTGTATATTCACACACAAATAATAACTGTGTTCTAGCTCTTATTTGCCTGAGTTTTATATTTATATTAATATTGTTCATTGAGAGCTCTATTTTATTATTATTAATTTTGAAATTTGCTCACAATTTCCTTAAACTGGTCCTATTCTAAATAATGTTATAATTTTTTAATATTATATCTGACGTTTATAGCGAAATACGTTCAAAACTCGCACACTTTAAACGATTTTAATAAAATAATTAAAATTTATATTTTATTCAGTATTTTTATTTGATCGCCCTTTTTCATAACTGCATTCATTTTTCCAATACTAATTTATTATTATTTTTTTGGCTTGAATTTGCACTCAAAATTTTAGTGTGCTACTAACCTTTTTTGCGTTGTTTTTAATAATATATGCTAGCTACAATTCTTGACTTTAAATGTTTTAAAATTCACATATTTTATATTGAAAAATTTTTCATTTTCATCTGGAAAACCTGAAAAAATCAGAGAATTTTAAAATTTATTTTCTGTGGCAACCCTGTTTAAGGCTCAGTTTCAACACAATTTACGGTTAACTCTTAACTGAGATTCAATTTATTCATTATTTCTTTCCAATTCTAGAAGTGAGTTGTGAATTCTTGGAAGTGAGTTGTGAAACTGAGCCTAAATCTTAAACCGTAAGAAACTGACCAATCATATTCGATTATTCTTCTCACATCAACTGTGATTGGTCAATTTTTTACTATCTTGATGCTTAAAGCTTAAAATGTACGCCTTAAAATAATAAAATATTTCATTGTAAACGCCGCTCTAAAGAAAATAGAGGAAACGCTTGTCGTTCGCAACACAAGAATAATTTAGAATGAAACGGATTTGGCGTTGAGCGAATCTTTGAAAAGGATCCCTGAGAATAGTTCTATACATAAAACCGATCATTTATCTCGCGAATGTCTGACTCAGTTTCCTTTTTTCCCTTTATCTCGCGAGACCTCTCGTTTATGACGAATATCGCGAATAGTTTCCGCGAAGTGAGATTCTCGCCCAACCGACGGGAATTACGTTCCTTCGCGAAAGGTGCCTCCAAATCCGTAACAATCGTAACTCAGGCGAGCGCCCGAGGCTTTAATTGCCGAGCGAACGCCGAGGCCTTCTCTCTCAATCGAGGGCTCCGTGGCTCGCGGCACTACTCGGGAAGCAGACGCTAGTATTTATCGGCGAACATGTAGGATATAATCATCCAGTGTGCGCAAAAAGGTCGAATGGCGACGATTAATAGGCAGAGAACGACGTTGGGATTAGCGAAAGCGAAGTGTAACGGAAGCGCCTGCGATGTCTTTCGCGCATCCCTCGATCTCTTCGTCGATCGGATACTCGAGGCACTGAGTAGATCGACTACACTGAGAGAAAAAAAGTTGCTGTTTTAAAAAAATATTAGTTGATTCAACTAAATGTAGCGGTCACGGATTGTCAAGCAAATATTTGTTAATTCAACTAAATATAACAAATAACATGTTTTAAATTAAACAAAATTTTGTTAATCTAAATATATAAATATTTGAACTAAATAATCATTACGAACTAAACGCATTTAGTCAAGTTAACAACTTTTTTTTCTCAGTGTAGAAAACGCAAAAGTATAATTGATGACAATAACAAACTTTATTAACGTGCAAGATATAAGTCATAAAGATATAGTATAAATTAGATAAGATTGCCACAAAACTGGAAATCAGAGAAACTAGGAAATTGTCATGAAAATTGAAAACGGTCAGGGAAGTCAGGGAAAAGTCGGGGAATTTTGCAAAATTTTCTGGAAAATTAAAATTCTTACCTTTAAAGAAATTTAATATATGTATGTTACGTAGTTTTGGAATTCTACCAACACTTAATAATTAAAGATGCAAGCAGTGCCAACAACATTAATAGTAATTTATATTGCTATGTTAAATTGATCTCTCAACAAAATATTTTCAAATCAGGATGAAAATATTAAAAATTTTTAAGTATTATATATATTGAAAGATAGGGAAAATGTGTTTGAAAAAAGGGAAAAGGTATGGAATTTTAGGATGAAAAATTGTGACAACCCTGTTAGAGCATTCCAAAAGGTGGCATCAGTAATACTGTATAATAATCAGCTGTTTGTTAGCTTAGATCCGAGGGGGTAACCACTTATTGTAATCCTGGGACAGAGTCCTCGAAATCATTATAAAATTCATATGAAATCTCTATGTATAATCCGATAATTACATATGCAACCACGAGAAATCATTGTATAATATTAAATAAAATCGTGTATTTTACCAAATGACTTCATATGTAATGAAAAAAATTATTTGTAATCAGATGAAATCATAAAATCAAATGAAATCTTGTAATCTGTGGGACAATATTTCAGCTAGTGGTTACCCCCTCTCGCTTATAGATCTTACTATAATTCAGTAATTAACATGTGAAGTCAAATGTACATTTAATAAAATTACAATTACGACAAATGAAAGACGAAAACTGACGTATATGATAGCGAATAAAGTTCTCACGATTCGTCAGAATGCATGTCGGATATAAGTCAAGTTTTTTTTCGATCTGGCCGGATAGAATCGGTGTACGTTCTCCATTCCGGAATAGGGTATCGTGAAAGTATATAGCTCTGCAAATATTTGCACGCACAACGTTTGCTCTGTGCACACGCGCGCACACCTCTGAAAAAAAATATTGATCGAGGCCACATTCTTTGAGGCAAGGCCATTCGTAAAAGCTTCATTCGCTTATTGTATTCTCGAGTACTTCTTAGGGTCGCGCCGTGTAACGTCAATAGTAATGCAGCTCGAAGAGTATAACGGGTTGTAGAAAAAAAAAGAAATCGCAGAGGTATAAATCTGAATAAATAAAATAAAGTAGAATAGACTAGGACGCCTTTCACGGAGATTGTCATGCCGAGCTCTTTATCTAAATGCGAACTAATCAAGCGTAGGAAGGGTTTTGTCTGCACTGAACTCAGAGACAGTATCAGATTGTTAATGAAAACGCGCTCTCGCGGTCGTGCCTTTATAAATAGGTTCGTCGTCATGAAAGTCATCTCTTAAGGGGATGCTGGAGTGTCCTGTTTTATCAATTTTTAAAGACTCTTTTCTCTTAATTGTGTTTATGGATTGAAAAGTCCTTCTCCACAGTCAAAGTATCGACAACAACACAGGCTGCCAGCTACAATGTAATGCGAAAAATGAAAAAAAAATAAAAATTGTAGTTTTGTCACCGGCTCCTGCAGTCAACTCGTCACAATATGTGCTGCATATAAGAGTTT
>NW_017295960.1:276458-280114 GCF_001594075.2 Trachymyrmex cornetzi
CACAATTCACCGTTCGATAACGTCAATATTCGGTGCAGCGGCTGGCGGTTTCTTTCCTTCAAACGTGAACGCTCTTGTCACGTGTCCGCCCAGTATTATTACCCGGACGAATTGATCTTTACCCGCTCTAACAACCGCCATTATCCCCGGGGGCTCTCGCAACCCCCCTCGAGATAATACTCCCATAGAAAGTTGAAGATGAGGCTCGGATGAGGCGACGCGGGGCCGTCGCGTTTTCGCATGTTGGCGGCAACGACGTCAGTGAAAGTCACGTACCTCTTGATTGCAGTCTTGTTCGGACCTCCCGCGCCGCCACGCCAAACCTCTAATTGCGTTACGCAATATATGCCGTAGACGTCCATTAAAAGCTCTTGCGTTACGTCAAAATGTAACGCTATTTGATTTGCACGAAGGAAATGTGCTGTATGTCCCCATACAGCACAGATTATTTCAGTAATATTGCAGCAACGTTAGATGCTTTCCATTTGGTGATACAAATCGACACGGCATCGTTCTATCTTTGTTGTTCGTGGAATGCAAAGAAAAATAACGACTAAATGGAAAGTACTAACAATGGTCTCTAAATCAGAATCAGTGGATAATCACTGATATCAGTGTCAAGTATACCACTATGGTAATCAGTAAATGAAATGTGAGATCCCTACCCTATATCTAATCTTTATTATGTGATCTAACTAACCTTATTTCAATGCATAAATTCAATGAATATGGTATTGGAAGATTGAAATTAACGTGCAAATATCAATATTTTAATTATTATTGGGTCGGGGAAAAAGTTTCTTCGTATTTTTTAATTCAAAATTGTATATGCAATATCTTCGTCAAAAAGAAACGAAATTCAAATTAAAAAAAAGGGTTTTAAAGCGTGAAATCTCTACTTTTGAAAAGTTATTATGTTTTATGAGTTTCTGTGAGTTTAATAATATTTACATTTGAAAAACTACGAGCCGAAAAAGATGAAAATTTTTCTTTTCACTTTGGGGGTCTCTCACACGCCCAAAAAAAATTTGCAAAACTTTTCGACTACATATCGTGAAAGCTTGAAGCTTTCCCTACAAAATCATTTTTATTAAATATTCCCATGATTTTTTATTCCTGAGTTATTCTCGAGTTAAATAAAGAAGCATTCTGACTTTGATTGCTCATAACTCCAATAAAAATCATCATACCGCAATTTAAAAAATAGATTTTTAAAGCTGAAACTTTTCTTTAACGAATGATATAATTGTAATAAAAATTTCGCAATAAATGAAAAACTTTTGTAAAAAAATTTTTTTAAATACGAAGAAACTTTTCCCCCGATCCAATATAATGCTCGAACATTCTTCCTTTTTTAGTTGAACTTCATTGATTATCCAGTGCCAATTTATGTCACTGCGTAATTAGTGACTATCCACTGATTCAGATTTAGGCTTAGTTTCAACTCATGGTTAACTCATGGTTAACTCTTAACCGAGGTTTAACTTATTTCTCATCTCTTTCCAATTCTAGCATTAGAAAGAGATGAGGAATAAATTAAACCTCGGTTAAGAGTTAACCATGAATTATGAAACTGGGCCTTAGAGAATGTTGTAAGCTCCTGTGCTGCATGAGTGGCTGCACGACACGTCGAAATCGAAGGATCTTTTCAAGAGATGACTTTATCAGAAGAAAAGTTATCGGCCTAGAGCTCCGGGTGATGATAAAGTAGGAGAAAGATGAAAGCTATTGTCTGCGCATTCGGGATGTCTCAGGCTCCGTGCGACGTCTTCATGCAGCTTTTAATGTCGAAAGTTACGACAGGTCGAAAATGCTACAATACATTGATGTTTATCGACAAGAGGAGCCGCAGGCTAAAGCGAGTTTTGAATCACCGTGGAACTATGGCGTGTGTATCAGAAAACTTGGGAGATGACGGGCGGTATTTGAACTCTGACCACCCAGGTTGGAGTCCGAGCTGTTATCCGCTACACCAGAGGTTCTCAAATTCATTTGCCGAAGGGCGACATTCTTTCATCCAGAAGGATTTAAAGATATAAGGGTGTATCCAGACAAACAGCATAAATGTATGCATAAAGAAAATTATCCAATTACATTTTACGTGCGTTTTTATAATAGAAATGCGATTGTATAATTTTCTTTATGTATACGTTTATGCAATATGCAAGTTTGTCTTGACAGACCCTAAAGATCATGCGATTTATTCGTCATCGCGTATTCGGTTGAATTACACGATTAGATCATTGATCTCGAATGACAATGGTTGATAGATTTTTCTTATACACTCTGCATGTATCTGTATTTATCGCGAGTAGGATTCTGCTATAGTCTGACTTCTTTTTGCGAACGTCCATTGCACTGTGGCTGACATCGCAGATGATTCAAGTGAGGCTTCTTTGCAAACGGACGAGAGTACAAGACACAAGAGGTACGCAAGAAACTCGGGTAGTAACCAACGCCTCTCGGTTTACGATTAATTTAGTAATAAGAGCGGCGATTGTGGCTAATTAATTCCAGATTTGCAATCTGGAGCCTGATACTGTCCGAAAACATGTGCGACCGTTGCAAACTGAGTCCTCTCGGATGTCTCGATTATATTTCGCTTTATATTCTTATTATAAAAAAATAAGAAACAATTATTAAATTGATAAACTAGAAGTTTTAATTATAACTTGAAATTTTATTAAACAAATTTTGGTAGAAGTAAATAGAATTTCTGGTTATCATAATTAAGTATTTTGGTATGCAACCAGAAATTTAGATCTGATATCCGTTAGAATCTGGGTAATGTGTAGTAATTAATACGAGGACAGTTTGGTAAATCAGTGACTTTAATTTATTTTTAATTTGACTTTTTTTTCTCCTTTTAGAAAGTCTAGTCACTGACTTATCAAACTGCCCACGTAACATCCAAATATCTAGTTATGATAATAGAAAAGGTGCATGATTGAATTAATATAACATTTATGATTAAAAAAATAATAGTAAAATTAAGCAGAATTTTTATCTGTCATGATTAAATAATCTAGTTAATATATATCTGTCATAATTAAATAATTTTAACCAAAAGTTTTATTATTTTTACTAATATTTATACAATCAAATGTGTCTGCTTACCGTAATCAGAATATATATAACCAATTTATCTGGTTATTTATTTTAATCAAAATTATAGATTATTCACACACATATTTTTCCAAACAGTCGATTATATATGTATTTCAGGTTAATTCAATCAATTTCTTTCACTGTAATAATGTAAAACGTATCTTCTAAAGTAATATATATTTTAATTTCGTCTAATGACGCTCATTCGAAAATACTAGACGTCTTTCGTTTTTCTTGATATAAATATCATGAAAGAAATTGAGCCGTCGCGGCAAGATTCCAATGACGTTCAAGACTCGTCCGGCCTGAACGCTCGTTATTCGTCTTGTCGAGATCTAAAAGGCTAAGGCTAACTAGATGCGTCCATTAACATTGACCTAAAACCGTAAAAAACCGCGCCTGTCGCACTTCACGGCGCACCCACGTGCCGAATAACATTAAGTGCACAGAAAAAAAGACTATTCTTAAATCAACCATAATATACTCATATATTAGGTGTTAAACTTAATTCCTGCCGTTTTTCGTCTCCAAAATTGATTTGTTTCGAA
>NW_017295960.1:280144-450106 GCF_001594075.2 Trachymyrmex cornetzi
ATACAAGCAAAAATATTGTAATCTTGCTTTAAAAATTTTAGTCTTGAATTCGTATTGATATAAGATTTTTAATTGAGCAAGTTTTGAATTAAGTGCAAAGTAATACTTGCATCAAAACAAATTTAATCATATCAAACTTGATATCTCTGAAGCAAGATTATAATATTTTTGCTTATATATGAGTATATTATGGTTGATTTAAGAATAGACTTTTTTTCTGTGTGGAATCGTTTCATCTCGTATGCACTTGGTATCGTTAACCTGAAATTTTCACGGTACAATTTATCGCAATGTTATACCGCTATACATCTGCTGGGGGGTCTCTTATATGAAATTGTGAGCGTTTGCCTTGCGATTAGAAGTCGTGGATTGTTACCTTCATAACTCTCGATCGAGGTCGTGTCGCGGTGCGTGCGTTCCACGATATCGAATGAACGTCGCGATACGCAATCGTATATATATTACATATACTGAACGATAACTAGCGCATAAAGTATCACGCGCGTGTACTTGAAGTGGAACGCGAGCCGGTGCGCTCGCCTTCCACACGCACGTGCGACGTGTAATGGAAACGTAAGAAGGCTTCATGTAAGGGACCGCGATCGTATTGTATGTCATGTAAGAAAAGACGTCTTGTTTCACGTAATTGTCCAGTAGCTCCAAAGCCAATGGTTGATACAACGAAACGCCTGAGAAATGTCTTCTACTTAAAAGCGGATTTCATGATTTTAAGAAATTCGATTTTTGCCTCGAAGAAGATATCGATTTTATCCTCTTACGTGCACTGAAAAAAATTCAATAAATATCGAATAGTTCTAAATAAATATTTTATACTAAATGTAAAGATACATTTATTTCATACAAAAATCATTAATTTGATTTAACTATATATTGAAAATGTTGTCATGAAATTTAATGTATTTTTAAGTTAAGCGAGGTAAATTTAATTCAATGACATTACATTAAATGTATCTGTAACTGAAAAGTATATTTTGTACACGCAGATAAAATTTAATGCACTTTCTATAAAATTTTACATACATTTGCTTGAAATTGAATACGTGAACATTAAATTTAAATTGTAACTTCATTTTTATTGGCAACATTAAATGTTTTTAATGTGCCTGTGTGAAATTGCTTCCGTTACACGAAATTTCCTTTTTTCTGTAAGTGTATTATTCTTTTTATTGTAAATATTTATCTACTGTAAATAAATGTTGACTTAGTACTATTCAAAGAAATATTATCAAGATTTAGTAAATGTTTTTCCACTGTAGTAATAATAATTTTGTTGTATTAACATTAAAATTGATAGCAACGTAGTTTGAATTATTTACGACGGGGATGCGTGTCAGATTGCACGCGTGTGTAACGTCCGTGCGTGATGACGTGGGATTACGTCGAGCCGGGCTCGACATCGGGGGAGAATGAGGAGCCTCGGGGAGTCAGGGGAGCGTGGGATGGACCAAGATCAAGACGAGAGGTGCGAGAAAGAGACGGACGTGGTAGAATCCGGCGAAAGTGCGACGCAGAGAGCACACCGGACCGCATCGAGAGATCCCGATTCTAATATTGTCCTAGGCATCGGCCGGTCTGCCTCGCTCAGTGAACCGGCCGGATTCGGTGCCATCAGCCACAAAATACACGCGGCTAGACGGGACAGTTTCTTTTTTTCCCGACGGAAAAAGCGACTCGCGATCGTTTACGCGATCGCGTCTTGTCGCGAACAGTTTTCACTTGTAGGTAAGAAGTATGCGATTGTGTGTGGGACGGTGACGGGCGTCGCGACGCCGCGACAAGAGACCGGACTGTTGGTGACCCACCGGCAGGGGGAAAAGCTCACCGGAAAATCAATCGAGTAAAACGAGTCCAAAGGAAAATACGGGAGGAAATACACGGTGAGTGGCGGATGACATGCGAGCAAGTGCGCAAAGGTTCATTCGCTGCGGAGATCGGACTTGATACCTTTTTTTGATAATCTTTTAGAGAGCAAGACAGATAACGACGGGTATCAACGAGAAGTAAAATTGAACATGTTAAAAGATGTATAGCCGGCAACGGTAAATATAGATAGATATACCTCGAAAATCGGGACGTAAGATTAATAATGAGTTTTCAACTAATTTAAAATCGGTTGCCCTTAATTGAAATGTCAAAATGTAAGTTCTTTATTCATAAATGAATCGTCAAAAATTTACCTTGAAATATCTACGAAGATTCCCAATGTTAAAATAATTAAGAACATTAATATAAATTAAAAATATTGGATTTCCAGTGGAAACGTTATCGCTAAAAACCGTTTGAGATTGACTTCGTAATTATTGAACATGTGTAATTTTATATTGCAATTTAGCTCCTCCGCTAATAACGTGTTCTACTTTTAAACACACGTCATCGATAAATAGCGGATGAAAGCTTTTAGGTATAAAATAAAATATCTTTCTACTTATTTTATTTTTTCTCCTTTTCATTCATCAACTTGATTCATACTTTTCCACGTCTTATACTTAAAATGAAAGAAGTACATATTAAAAAAATAGGGGAAAAAGAATAAAACGAATAAGAAGTGCAGTCAGAAAGGAAGAACAAGCTATTTACTGTCTATAGGTATTTACATAATTGACCGGAGTTTCCTTGTTTCTTACTTGAAAACATATTTCTACAATATATCTTCGAATTCTGAAAATTTGCAAATCACATTGCCACTAAAGAAATACGCGAATTTTTCCAGATAATACAGTTTTATCGGAAAACATGTTCGCCGCAATATCGAGAGTCTCGAAATAATTTTGCATCTCTTGTTGTTTCCAACTATATTTTCACATCCCGTTTTTCATCTTCTCCCCTACTCATTTTTATTCACTCGATAGCTGTTTATTTTATGCTGAAGGAAATTTTTTAACATCGCCAAAAGGACGGATTATTCTCGCTTTGTAGAGCGCAGTGAATTTACGTCGTTAAAAACGGTAGCGCGATCGATCGCAAGCCGAGTGCGGGTCACTATTGTGCGGGGTTATTATCGGGCGACTTGCAGGTAACATCGATAGGATCAGCTTGACCCGGCGTTGAAATCGATCGATCCTTTTATGTAAATCAAAGATCTTTTATTAACACGCGAAATAGAAAATACGACTGACGACAGACGACGATAACGAAAAGTAAACTTTTCCTGATTTTATCTCGGTTTATATACCCTTATTTCGAACCTTGTTTTACTTTACTATCGCAAGGCAAATGTAGAATATTCAGGATGCACGAGAGAAACTTGAGACGCGTCGACCGGCGTGGCTATTTTGAATTCGGAAAGCTTCGTGCAAGCTCATCGATCGAAGGTCACCGAGTGACGGTATCGAGGAGCGAACATCAAAGAACTTGATGACCGCAAAATGTGCTTTTATTGAAATTACATCCGCAGGCGAAAGAACCTCCGCCGCCGCACACCGGCTCGACGGTGCTGTATTTTTAAACGAGCTACCTCACCGACGCGTTTTCGCTTTCACACTAACAATTTCCGACACGTGAATAGGTCCCGAGCGTTGAGAATTGCGCGAAGTTATACCATCAAGAGTAGGTTTATCCCATTATTCATCGTCGTGTTAAAAACATCGCGATTAAAGCGGTATCTTCGGGCTCTCGAGGGTGCAAGTGATTTAACGCGACGTGAACCGCAATACCTAACGCAATGATAAATCACGGCGGCGGATCGGAAAATTGGGTGTAGAAATTAATTAGAGACTTAGCTTAGCCTACAACGTAATCCATGGCTATTAGTAACCGAATTCATGGCCGCGGTTACCGATACGAATATTTCATCGCAACTAATCCGGCCTTATATTCTGTTCTGTTTTGGACAGCAACAGGAATTTGGCTTTTAATTTATTGTACGCGAAGAAGAGAAGAAATTTCTAGTTCACGTTATTTATGAATGATTAAGATCATATTATCATAACGAATTAGAGGTAATTCACTTTCCTCGCTATTTGTTTATCTAGCATGTGTGGAAGATGCAGAAATTCATGAAATACAAAATTTCTATCTCACATAATATTTTACCTTCACCTTGTTTGCCTCAAGGAATCACATTGATAATTTTCTCTCTCTCTCTCTCTCTCTTTCTTTTTCTCTCTTTTAAACGATATAAATAATCGAGGGTCGTGCAATCCCAGTCACATGGCGTCGTTGATTTCTTGAGTACGCGCCAAGCACTTGAAGCGAGTTTAAACAGACTGAATTGAAGGGTTCCATAAATAAAGAGGACATTGTCTAACGAAAAGATTGGAGTATCAGTCATCATTGATGAATCCCGCTTATCGTATGGGAATATATCCGCCGTTTAAATTTATCAAATGATATCGGTAGACCCTTCGTCCCCGTCGCTGCATCGTCTTTACTCTCAGCTCGTCAATTACGATCTACACAGACGACACCGACGACGGAATGCACAGCGGGTTAATATCCGTTGTCAAGCTGCCGAGAACACGAGCGTCTGGTTTGTTTGACGCTGATAATTCGAGGGGGCGTCGACGCAGTTCCTCGTCACCCTCGTCATCTCGCAAACATAGAGGAGTTAGTCGATTTTTACGCCGGTTTGACGAACGTGCGACACGGAATTTTCGTTGATGAATTCGTTAATGCTTCATAATTCGTGAATAAGTAAATAAGAAGCCCTTGTAGTGCAGGAACAGGTGTATCAGGTGATAGTATTCTCACAACGGGATAGGAAATGGCGCATGTGGGGTGGGTAAGATATTCCACCGGACAGTTCCGCTTTTTCCTATTTTTAGAAATCTAAATAATTGTGCAAACAGAATAACAGTTTCTTTTTTAAGGAGAGAAAATTGGGATTTATTTTATCGAATTAAGCGAGTTTCCGCAAAGTCATTAAAAAACCAAGTTAAACACAGAGTTAATTGGCTTTTTAGTTTTTACGGTTTTTTTATTTCTTTGAATTAGATAAGTAAATTTAATTTGCTACATTTCCCACTAATTTGCGTTTTATTCTTTTACGTCTTTAGAATTATTATTTTATTGATAATATAATAATAATTATTAACTCACTATATGTACGTCATATGTATTTTCCGTGAAAAATGATCTGACATGCCAAATATAAAATATTTTTGACGTATATTTTGACTCATGTTTTTTTGATCATTTTTATAAGACACTTTATTGAACGTTTTAAACGACTAGCGAATATTCATGCAATAGATATTGATGGCCAGGCATTGGATTTCACGGATAGAATATTGGATATTGCATAAATACCGCGAAACGTGACTATTCAAACAAAATTTATATGGATATTTATACAGAATTCCAATGTTACTGTAATGGATCGTGCATGACGGTCGATACTATTAAAAATATACGCCCAGTGCAACATACATGTTACGTGCGAAGCGAGTATTATCGGTTGATCTGAATACACACAGGTTGTACGAGGTTTTTCCTTGAAAAATAATTATTAACTTACAGGTATATCCGAGAGAATTACGGATTAAATGTTATTCTAATTTAATTTGTCTTAAGAGAGTATTTTAGTCTAGAACGCGAAAAAAATATAATCTATCTATTTTATTATTATTATATTTTATATAATTATTATTAAATTATTTCTGGACATTAAAAAAAAATAACTGCACATATTCTACTTACTTTCACACATCTACTTGTACATATTTAGTAAAACTACAAATTTTGAAATGACTGTAAATATTCATTAATTTTTATGTTACGTGAATTTAAAAACAAAATGTAAAAAAAACATGTATCGGTAGTTGATATGATTGTAGCTTTCTAACTTAACCAAAACAAAATATTTAAAAGGATTTTGAGTTATTGTACTCTGAGAGAAATATTTTGCATGTAACCATTTATTTTGTTGATATATGACTAACAAAAACTTTCTTATTTTTTTATTAAAAAATTGTGTTTTTTAATCGAAATTTAAGTAAAATAATCAAATTTTCTGGCCATCTGGCGCAATTTAAACATTCACATAGTTATTTTAATAGTCCAATAAAATTATTTTTAGATCTGTTTTTAATTAAATTTTTAGATACTTTAGCAAAACCGTTCGTGCAAGTATTGATTTTTTAACAAAATTTGTGAATTTAGCATCTATGAAGAAATAATTGATTTATATATAGATGTCGTAAAAATATCCCAATTCATGCGATAAATAGACATGTATTTTATATATACGCAATAGTTACAGTTGATGGGTTTATTTCCAAGAAATCGGGTCAAACGAATTGAAAAATACGATTTTGAGAGAAACGCATTTAAAATTTCAAATATAGTTGCAATGCCAGAAATATAAGTTTATCTCCTATACTGATGATACTGGATCATCCAACAAATCTTCTAACATATTTTTTATTTTTCTTTAATCTAGGTTTGAAACAGCTGTCTTTGAGCTGTCGACAGCGCATTAAACGGTTGTGCGTTACAATTTAAAAATATGTCTTCGCTATTTTGACGAGTATCAATAAAATCTTTTTCAGGAATTTATTTTTGAGATTCTAAATATTTTTTTTTATAAAAAAACGAACTTTTTCTAAGTTCTAGACTAAAATACTCAAACAGCAGATGAAAGTTAAGTAGGAGTAGAAAAGTAGAAATCTCAAAACAATCTAAAATTGAGATCTATGATAAAAATCAGTAAAATTAGCCGATTTGTCGTTTCGCGTGTAATTACCATTTTAAAGGTAAAAGGATGCTAAGGATCGTCAAACGGACAAGCGAACGCCAGTCAAACAACGGCACCGACGTTTATATCGCGATCTGTTTTTCCTGTCCCCGGATGCAGTGAGTTTAATTGCTTTCCTCTAGTCTGCCTTCTAATTAAGCCTTCAACCTTCCTTGGTTGAAGCGAGGAACTAGCCGAATGCATAATGCATTTCAGGAGACGATCCTTTCTTCCTGTCTCCTTTGAATGCCACATCGCGATTTGCCTTCGTCCTCCTCGTTTCCCGCGAATCCCGTTCGGCTAATAGTCGAAGTTTGTCGTCGTTATCGTCGTTACGACGTGATGCATCTTCGATTGAATTATAATTAATGCGCGCCTTGCTTATGAAGCTAACAACAGAGGAAGAAACTTGTACCGTGAACCGTTTCCAGAGACACAAGTATCATTTCAAAGTAATATAACGCATAATTTATTTGCACGTACTTTTTCCTGTATCTCTGTATATGCATTTTACTCCAAAATTACAGTAATTAGTACAATCGCGGATATACGGACGGATTTCTTCTCGTTAAAAAATTTGTCTCGTCTTAATTAATACGTCTAAAGCAAGCCGTGAAACGAGGAGAAATTTTCGCTCCTTTGATATTCATGAAAATATGAAGATTAGATTATGAATTAATGCGAAATTCATATATTATGACACTTCTATTTAATTACGAAATTCTAACTGTTTCGCTGCTCGCTACTGTAAAAGTACTTTTAAAATAATTAAGTGCTGAGTGACCAAAATTTAGTTGGAAATTAATGACCGAAATCAATAAATTGCGAATTTATGTGTAACTTGTGTATGTGTGTGTGTGTATAATATATCATTTATAAATTACTGTTATCTTGCACGAATGCTGCGTATCATGGTGGGTGTTTCCAGATTTATCGCCGGGGCGGTGTGACCGCGATCAACAGCTAAATTACAATTTAGTGTCTGTCTCGAGCGGCCACATTTCACTTCGCAGAAACAGATTTCAAAGCAAGATATTGAAAGATCCGACGTACGCTTTCTTGGAGTGAGACATAGTGAAATGCATTCAGCTCACGTGGCTCGAATGTGTCGACTACCTGGAAATCCCTTCGACTTGTTACGCATTTCTTATGCATACGCAATTCGTGGGTAGAGCCTCTATCTCTCCTTTTCCGTGTAAATACAGTCGACGTGTCTAAATTCCAGCGGAATCATAAAAGTTCCGCGTTAAATTGTCCATGAAATATTGTGCGTTAAACTTAATTCAGTCCTATTTTACTTCATAATTACTTCGCCCATATATCAAGTGAGAGTCTCACTGTGAGACGATTTGGCATTCGAATTTGGAAACTCCAGAGCAGGATTGGGAACTTCTCTCTTGTTGGAATTTATACAACCATGCGTCACACGTGAAGCCGAGTCTTAGGAAATGCCATCGTAGCGCAGGAAAAATTTTATTTTGTGATAAATGCGTAACTCGAGCAGCCCGCACTCGGCATTTTGCAATTTCCCCATTTTCATCCCGTCGAGATTCTCCGAGATGCCGTAATTTATATCTGGCAAGTTTTTCTGCGGAAAGCAGCGGAAGTTTGCACTCGTCACCGAGTGCATTATGCATACCCGCGCTTTGTTGTGCCGGTTCCTCGTAACCGATCGTTATGCGTGTGATTGGCTTCACGTGAAGTTTCATGTCCCATTCGATAGCGGAAACTTTACGGTACCTTGAATGGAGAAGACCGCTAACGATCCTCGACGAACGGTAATTTCTCGGTTTCGACGATGTCTTTTGTGCGTAACGGGTCGTCTTATTGCGATAATCACATAATGACACGAATTGGCTCCGTTAATTAAAGTTGGCACGAAGTCGTCGTTCTCTGTATCCTTCGCTTGGTAGATGGTCACGAAAGGGACTGAGAAAATCTTTCATTCATTATAACACTTTCTTTAGATGCTGATAAATTCGTGAGATGCAGTTTGATTAATATTAAAACGTATCGGTCGTGAAAAGAAACACATACATGGCTTAACAATAAAGTTCTCGAACTACAACAATAATGAAGAAACACGAGACATTTCAGATAACAAAATATTATATTTTATCTTTCAAAATAGTCCCTTATAACATCAATATATACTTCACACATCTTCGATACAAAACTTTAAAATATTTTTTAAAGTCCATAGCTGGAATATTATTTAAAGCACTTATCACATTCCTTTGAATATCCTCTATATCTTGAAAATGTTTCATGATTTTTTTTTTTGAGCTTTGAAACAGCATGAAATTTGAAAAAGCCAGTTGTGGTGAGTAAAATGGGTATACACAAGGGCTGGCAGGAAAAAAAGCGTTTGCTTCTCTAAATTTTGACAAAGAGAAACAATTAAATTTGTGTCCTCCTTATGGATTTATGATCCACTCAGGTCGATCACAACACTACGGCTTAAAAATAATTAAATTATAAAAATCGTTTTTATGATGAAAAGTTAAATTCGTAATTCACGCGTTCGTGAGAAAGCTGAAAATCAAAGACTTTAATATAAATATTTTAATACTAGAAATTAGAAAATGTCTATTACGGTCGAAGCTGGATTGCTTTAAATAATTCAATCTTGAATTACTAATATACACTATATATGTACTTGCATATATACCATATTGTAGTCTTTTCAAACTGAGCGCCGAATTGTTTTTCCGAACTATAAATATGCAAGTACATATATAGTGTATATTAGTAATTCAAGATTGAATTATTTAAAGCAATGAAGATCCAGCTTTGATCGTAATAGGCATTTTTTAAGTTCTAGTATTGATTGTGTTTCTCACATATGCGGTTTAAAATAAAGATTCTTAGTATAAATATTTTAATAATGATGAATAACATATTAAAATCTGTAAATAATTAATTTTTATTGCGAAAAACATTACCTCGGCCGAGAGTCGAACCCGGATCTCTTGCATATCGTGCGAGCGCCCTAAGCCTTTAGAATATATTATATTATAAATATTTTAATTGTGCGAAAATAAATTTTTATCTCCCAACTGAAATCCTGGTACATCCATGTTAACAATCTCTTTCTTGGTCAAGGAAATTGCACGACAACGTTGCTACGTACAAAAAAATTATTATTTTTGGCCAAGAAAGGGATTGTTAAGATTAACAATCTCTTTCTTGGCCACATGATAAGTTAGCCATTTTATTAGTTGAATCTGGCTTTTTTTAAATTCAAGCTGTTCTCAGAGTTCAAAAATGTAAAAAATGTTTTAAGACGTCGAGGATATTCAGAGGAACGTGACGAGTGTTCTGAGTAACATTCCGACTACGGCTTTAAAAAAAGTTTGGAGGTCTTTGAATCCAAGGTATGTAAATTATATTGATGAGAGACTACTTTGAAAAATAAAATATAACAATTTATTACGTGAGATATTTGTGTTTTTTGTTGCTGCAGTCCGGAAACATTAATGTTAGACCATAAAGGTATTTAAAGAACGATGTCACAGTTGTATAGAGTCGATAGATGGGAGTTCTAGTGGTTTTCGTCACCGTTAGGTCGATTTGTTCTCACAATTACGCAAAGACAACGTAACGGTTGGGAAACACGCGGAAAAAATGCGGGATCAGTTTCACTGTTCGAGCATCGGCATCGAATGCGCTCGGGAATATTCAATTTTTCGGTCTGCCGCGTCGCATGATTGCTGCGCGTATCTTCCGCGAGAGATATAAATCGTCTCGGAAGCGCCGATATAACGTATAATCAAATACGAAACACTTCCGACCGATTTTTGAATTCGATATAAGAATAAATAAAAATTGTTCTTAAGACGTGGAAAAATCGATTTCGAACTTGGACAGTCAATACACGGAGAAAATTTTATATTAAGTTTTAATACAATTTTAAATTAGACTTTACTATCTTGTATTTTCGATGGACAATATGATTCCGACTTAACTTTTACTTTGGTAATACTAATTTTTATCACATAAATAAAGTAATTATTTTGTTAAGCCATATTCTAACATGAAAACAGTTAATTTTTACTATGGTACGCAAACAAAATTTGCTAGGTATATTTGATTTTGTAATAAAAAATTTTTACTATGAAAAAGTGTAAAAATTACGTTATATTATTGTTTTTAAAAAAATAGCTATAGCATTTAAACTTATAATTTACATGAAGACCGCAGCTACTACCACATTATAGTAATTTTAAATATAAAATTTTCTCCGTGTAGAGAGACAATTACTTGAAAAAGTAATTCCTTCTTTCCTTGAGTTGTAAAAATTAAAAACCATGACATTTTTAGAAGTCTAAGCCCTCTTTTCTTCACCTCTAGATAACTTTATCCTAGAGATATCTCCCAGAATACTGGAAATATCTCCTGGATAAGGTTATCTGCAACTTATCTGGAAGTGAAGAAATTGGGCATAAGAAGAGTTCTTAACTTTTTAACATCTAATTTGTTTGCAATCTAAAGATTATAAAGCATACAAAAAACTTAAGCAGCAAAAATGTAAGCAATAAATTAATTGGCCAATCACAGTAAAGATCATAATGCCATAACGTAATTAGTAGTAAATCCAACATGTTGATGCTTACACATTTTACTGCTAAAGTTTTTTGTTTACTATAACCTTCAGATTGCAAAAAAAAAATTTTTTTTTAATTAAAAAAACAAAAAACTTTGAAGGTCACTTCCAAAAGTGACCTTCCTCAATTGTTTTCAAAGTTTTTTTGCTTTTTTAATTTAAAAAAATTTAATTTAAAAAAATTAATTTTGTTTGCAATCTAAAGGTTACAGTAAACAAAAAACTTTAGCAGTAAAATGTGTAAGCATCAACATGTTGGATTTGCTACCAATTCCAAATGTGCTTCGAAAAATGACCTTCCTCTCTTATTCTTTTCATTCGGAGTTGCTCGAATCCCTCGACAGATCCTCAAACGGCACATCCAGTATTATTCGGGCGATCGTGGAACGAATTATGCGAACGTTTTAGCAAAGAGTGTGCGAACACCCGCGGGCGGGTTCGGCAGCCCTGTGATTGCTTATTATCCTGCTGATACCCCGCGGAGTTGGTCACGATGATCCTCGACCGGTCCTGCATCATCTTGTCTGATTTTTCTTTCGCTTTCCATCACCATGTTCTCGCCTCTGGATGCTATTATCCCGTGTTGCCCGAAAGCAATTTTCTCCGTCGCTTTCTCCAATCGCTTTTGCGGCCTCCCTTGGTTCGCCGCACGACGTTTAAAGGGTCGTTAAAATCGGACGGAACTTGTGTGGTACTTGAGCGTAAAATGAGTATCTCAAAAATATCGTGGTCGAAGTAGATTAAATAAATATAGAAGACTGAGTTATTAATATTATTAAAAGTAACGTTTATATCAAAATCAATATCTTTAAATAAAGAGTCGTCAATTAATTGTAAGTGAATAAATAATTGTCTATTAAAAGTTTATTTATACGCGGAATTTATTAATGCGGAATTTAGAACCATACGATGTCGCAAATATCTCAGAAAGTTCTTTAGTCATGGAAGTAACTCGCGTTAGTTGGTAATGAAGCAGAGTGTCCCAAGTTTTGTCGATGCAGCTGGAAAGTCGTGCGTCTCGCATAGTTAAAAGTTTGAAAGACTTATGCGCAAAGTGTGAAATGTGAAATTCTGTCTAGTAGTTCAACGCTCGGCCGCTCGTTTTACATCGAGCGTGTTTTCGTGGCTACTTGCTCGCTTGTCGAGTCGATAATTTAGCTTTCTGCCTTCTACTATTAAATTCATAACGTCAAATTATATTTAACTTGAACTATTTTTAATTATTTCTATAGGTCGCCACTACTCCTCAATATGTCGTTAATTTAACTAAAACAATGGAGTTAATTAATTTAACTCAAGAAACTGTATTAAATTTGACTCAAATTTAGTTTATTATTTACTACATTGAAAAAATACTAAATTTTAATAAATATTTGTTTGTGAGCAGTTCCAAGTAAATATTTGCTAAATGTAATATTTATTGGATACAAAAACCATTAATTTAACTATCATTTCTTTTTATTGAGCAAATATTTATTTATTGTAAGTAAATGTTTACTTAGTACTTTTCACAGAAATGTGTATTAAGATTTAGAAAATTTTTTGTCAGTGCATATGTTAATATTGTTTAGTATAAATCGAGCGACAACCTCTGAAATGAATTGATTTACATTTTAACACACATGGAAGTAAAAAAATGTTATTTAACTCAACAGATTGGGTTACCAATTTTGATATCAATGTATCTCACAACGGTTTCCTTCGTAATACATATCAAAACACAAAAATTTATCTCGGTTATCCCATTGTATCGATGCAATTTAAGCAAACTTTAATTTCGATAATCTGATTTCAATTTGCACGATGTTGCTTACAACGTACATTTTTCACCGCCGAAAAGTGAAATAAAAAGAAACGAACGCGTACAGCGAGATTGATACGCACATTTCTAATCAAGTAAATGCGAGAAACAATGCGGTCTGGCTGGAAGCCAAATTTGCGTAAACAAAATTGAGTTCGCTCTGAAAATCAGGTCGCCATATATCTCATTGTTACAGCTACCTCTCTTGTCCCCCTTCGCTCCTCCCAAAATCCAAACAGCATCACGGGGAAGGTCAGCCGGAAAACTTCCCTTGTTGTTCCGCTGTAGCCGAAAAGTCTGGCGCCGGTATGACGGCAGTCCAACAGTGCATCCTGTTCAGAGGACGAGCGCCAGTACCCTTTCACCTCCGGCGCGATGTGCACCGTCTATTCTTCTAGTCACCTTCTAGTCTTCATCTCGGGATTGAAAAATATTCTCGAAATCATCTTTCGTTCGCGAGTAGTTCTCATTTAGCAATTCTCATTTTTATTTAATTTTAATTATACGCGTAACTCATTGCGATAAATCACTCGTCAAATCGGACGAATCAAAGGAAACGACTTAGAACACAGAATGCTTTGATCAATTCGATAGATAGGAGGAATTTCCACATGTAACTTTGAAAATTTTCCAATAGATATAAAAGCAAAAGCAGATTACAAAGTAAGTAAACCATACACGCGCCGTTTGTTTCGTGGATGGAATAAAAGAAGTTGAAAAGTTGAACGTTTTAAGCTCACGACGTTTGACGATAAAAGTTTCTGTGGTGACAAAGGAGCAAGATCGGAACGAGCCTTTCTATCTAGCTATTTTCACGTACCGCGGTAGCGTTTTGTCAACCACGAGGGTATC
Organism: Trachymyrmex cornetzi; assembly: GCF_001594075.2. NCBI lineage: Eukaryota > Metazoa > Arthropoda > Insecta > Hymenoptera > Formicidae > Trachymyrmex > Trachymyrmex cornetzi. Next base: position 294,098 of record NW_017295960.1, read on the forward strand.
GAACGAAGGAGTTCTTCGAGATGTTGAAGTTCCGAGTCGCATCCGGCCAACGGAAGTGCGACAGCATGGTGAGAATCTTAAGCGTTTGGAACTTAAATCTCAACTCGATATGCGGAGAGTCGTCGCCGGTAAAAAGTTAATTTTTCTAGATTTATCTGAAGAAATTTCTTATGAATCCTTCGTTCAATTTTGTCATTGCAATGTCGGCAAAAAGCTCGACTATTGATGCGATTTTTTTTTGCTTTACATAGGTTTGGTTTTCCACTCTCTAGTTAATTTGTTTATGAGTTTCTAGTTCTAATCCAAACGCATGTCTAAAAATAAGACGCAAATTGTCTTAAAAATGTCAAAAAGATGTCTTAAAGATATTTTTTTAAAGACGTCTATATCTCAAATTTGAACTTGTTATTGTTTGGGAAAAATTAGAAAAAGAAAAACAATAAATTGAACCGAGATTAAAGTTAATCTACATTGGTGGTAAAAACGAGCTATGAAAAAGTTAATAATCTTAAATGGTACAAATATAGAGATATATATATTTATTAACATTTAATATAATATTATAATATAAATAGTATAAATATATATATTTGTACCATTTATGTTATAATATCTATCTTAAATATTCCGTGGCATTTATATTTCATCGTGTTTTGATCTACCGTGACGGTAATTTGTCGTCGCTTCGCCTGTGCGGCCGCTTTCAGACAGCGTCGCGTGTCGACGTTTGAGAAGTTGCCTGCCTTTAGGCGCACTGAAGGCCTGCAGTGGTTCTCAATCACTTTTCTGGTTTGATAACTCGCTCGGCGATTCACGATATAATTAAATCGTATATACTCGCATTAATTTGTGTTAAGCGATCATGACTCAACTAACTCTTACGTATACCGTCACCAAATTTATTGACCGCACGGTTACCTGTTTCAGGTGAATCCGGGAAGCAAAGCAGCTCAACAAGGGGTGAGAGAGGGCGATCTGATCAGTAATATTAATGAAAGAAGCACTCGAGATCTGACTAACAGCGAGGCGCACGCTCTGTTACGTAATTCTGGGGAGCAGCTAAAACTCGGTCTCAACCAGTAAGTGATCGAAATATTTAGATTTCTTTGTAGTACACTGAAAAAGAATTTTTTTAATCTAAGTAATTGTTTTATCGAACAGTTTTCAAATAAACATTTCTTTACTGCAAGTAAATATTTACTAAATGTAAACATATCTTACTTCTAGCAAGTAAATATATAAAAAAATGTTTACTTGGAACAACTTTTCAAGAAAAAAATTATTTACAATTAGATTTAAAAAATTGTTTTCAGTGTAATAAAACAGAATTTTATTGTTCTGTTATTGTTGATATAATTCGATAAGAAATTTTATTTTTATTCATCCGTTTTTTTTGTCGCAGAGAAAATATCGGCTCGCCGAAAAGGAGGATCTACAGGAGCAGTCTGCAAGAGAACACTACCGAAATTCAGAACAGTAGGTATTCTCTGCGAAAACCGATCGATCGATCCCTCGCTCGCTTATGAGAGGGAAGTAATCGTAATTCTGTCATTTGTGTGCCGCAGAGATCACCACAAGGACCACAACGACAACGCGCACACGGACGGAGTCGGAGAGGAACGTTGCCAGTAAGTTCTCTGTTTCCTTATGCAAACATCAATTTTCACATTGTTCTGCTAGTGATGGAACACTGGCTCTTAGCATAATTGAAAATTGTATTTACTTGTAAAACGCCGTTAACAAGGGGAAACGTTCGATGCAAGCATACTTCGATAATTAACAATTTACAAACCATATCTGACAGAAACTTTTGACGAATAGCGTCAAATAAGCTCGTGATTAATTAAGTTACGTAATATAGCGTCGAATTTACGAGTACTTTAATCGTTGTTTAAGCAATAAGCCGCCGCGTTCGATATCGATTCCCGATTAATCTCAGGTGGTATCAAACGTCGAGCAAATCGTTATTTTTCAATAAATTTTTAACGCTACCCTTTTATACACGCTTATAATTGCAGCGCTAATAATCGAAATATTGCAGTAACATAATTAATTTATAAAGCAATCGCGCAAGTATTGTAATTGCGTAAATAATCTCTCGAATATTGATGAACCACAAGACAATTAACGCGTGTTGACACGATTGTTAATAATTAAGAACAAATTTAGAACTTACGACTTCGATCGTTTTCGTTCCCGCATCGCGTTACGTTGGAGAACCCAGAAATTACCCACGCATGACCGCCGATGTTTGATCGAGCACAATAATCCTGCCAGTTAACTGAGCGTACAATGCGCGTAGTTTAATTATCTCCGATGATCTCAACGGCGAACAATGGCGGCCGGTTCCTTTATGCGCGACAACCGCAGAAACCGAAGTTAGCGTTGGTGACGTTTTGGTTGGTCGAATTAATCATGCTAGCTTTTCATGCGATGCCGTTTATTGATGTCTAGCAATTATTATAGGAGAAAAACAGGAATAATTCAAATTAACTTCCAATCGAACTGACAGGGAACGAATTTTTCTAATTCGATCAATTTTCCACTTTCTGACTGCTTCAGACTATTTTAACGTTTATATCAAATTTGAAGACATTGTCCGTTGAAATTATTTAATTCTATCGACATCAGATGAGATCGGAATATCGGATATACATAATAATGTATATGTTGGAAAAATAGTCAAAATTTTGAAAAATTTAATTGTTTAGCATAAACTACCAATTAAAATATCTTGAATTAAATTTAAAAAAGATTTTTTACCATGGTTCCAATAAAATTAGGCTTGAAGGGGTTAAAAATATTTATGCATGCTAGAAAAACGGAAAAAGCTATGGTTGAAATAAATATTTCGGAAATCTTCGTATAACCGAGAGATATCGGTTTCGAAAGCTGTGGAGACAATTAGAGATTTTTGTCTCCCCTAATTAATCACCGATAATTAGCGGCTTATTCGGGTCCTCGGATGACCGGATAATAACGAGCCTAATAAGTCCGCAACGTATGACGTGTACGGACCATAAATGTACGCGGATCATCCCACTCTGGTCGTTATTACCCGGCTCTTTTCTCCAAATTGCCCGCTCGTCGTCGCGGTACAGTGCGCATCCAGACAGGGGCATACCCACGCCGTGCGTCGAATGTGCGTGCGTGTTGTTCACGCACACACGCAACACACCTGTTCCCGGCTCGCACGTATATTCTCACGTACACGAGCGTACACCTGCCACCACAACGACACGCTGCAATTCCGTGCGGGCGCACCCTTGGCTCTCCGGGAAGACCCTACGTCGAGGAGGCGACCCTCTTCTTCTTCTCTTCTTCCTTCGCTGGGCCGCCGCCTGCGGACCCACCTTTCTCGTTCAGTATCAGGGAACACCTTGTCGAGCGCGCCGCGCCGAGCAATCAAGTTTCGAAGTCGCTTATTTCAAAAAGGAGCACCGGAATCGCGAAGATTCTCGGCTTTTTGTGATCGAGGATCGGGGATCGATCGCCTGATTTTCCGGGAGAAGTCATTGATGGAAAAGTGAAATGTGAACATTGTAATTAAACTAAGTATTTGAAGACTCGGAGAATTAAAATTTGAATAAAAGACAATACAGAGTAAGAACGATATCGGTGCACAATACTACAATTAATGTATTGACCAATTCAGATACAAAATCAAAATTTCAAACGTTTCGATTCACACCGATGTGATAAACCATCCTCTTTCAGTGGATAAACACTTACAAGAATTCGCAATACATGCAATCGCAAGTCATGCTTTGATAAAATTTCTTTAAGAACTTATCCCCCAGTAAAAAAAAGTGCAACTGCAGATCCTCGTGTATAAGTTCATATCGGAAAAAGATCGCTCGCAATGGATAAATTTCTGTAATGTTAGAGAAAAAGTGTGACAGTCCACGATTATTGGTTGGCAGAGTTCCAGAATGAAGCTGTTATATTTAAAAGTGGGCTATAGAATGAGATAAAATGGTATTATATAAATTGGGAAAAGAATTACAGACTTATACAAATATAATTATAGTTGTGATAAAAATTTGCAGATCTGAGTAATCACGTAATTTTTTTTTCTACGTGGGGAGATTTGAAAATTTTAGACTTAAGGAAAGTGTAAGACCGTTGATAATTACGTGATCGATCCCCTGATCCTCCGCTTTATGACAATGTAATTTCTCGTGTAATCTTTTTTATCAATTTGATCGACAATTTAGTGAATGCTCAAGCAAATATACAGGGCAATGCCGATGAGTGTTCAATCAGGAAACGCGTACAACAGTGGGGTATGCCTGTGAATGATGGCGATCAACAATGCGCGTATTATCCGACGGTACAATGGTCGCGAATCGCTGTTTAATGAATCCGCATGCGATTGCGTAATGAGGAAAGAAAGGGCGCGCTGGGTGAACTCGTCGTGACAAATCACGCGATGAAAGTGAATTCAGCGTGGACACGTTGGATCAATGATAATTAATGAAGCTCGATTGAGGTGACGGTAGAGGTGACAAATTGAAAAATAAATGATCCTCCACGAAGATGAAGCTTTTCGATTGTATTCGGTGTCTCAAGACGCTGAATCAACGACAGTCGTCGCGACAACGCAATTGCGAGACGACGGATCCACTGGTGATGACGAAACGACCACCCACGCGTCGTCAACGTTATCAACCTCATCATCGTCGCTTCGAAGGCCCGCAGAAGGTGGCTTCGTCGCGATCCAACGCCCGATTTCTAACCACGATACGTAGCTTCAGCGCTTCGTGGAAACGGCGAGGACTCGCGAGGACTAAGAGCAAGCATGAGATCCGTACGAAACCAAGGAAACTTACCAACGATGAGATCAAATCGAAGGGCGTGGGAATCCCCAAGACGGTTAATGGAATCCACCTGAAGAGGAAGAGGAAGATCCCGGCGAAAAGCGTGGAAATGTCGAATGGCAACGACACCGGACGATGGGAGGAAGTCAACGTCGCCGGAAGAAGGGCCGGGGAGCTCGAGCGTGAATATTATGAGCACCTGGAAGCGCTGAAGTTCCTCATCGACCCTCCGCCGTGCTTCCGTAACACGGAGACCCGGCAGAACTTTGAAAACAAGTTGAACAGTCTTGATTTCAGACGGATGAACACCGTGGCGATTCCCGCGGGATCCGATACTAATGGATATCAGCATCTAGAAGGTCCCAACGGGTTCCAGAGCTCGATCCGTGAAAACAATCTACTCGATCGCAGATCGTACGCAGACACCCTGGACCGCATCGTCGAGGAACACCTGAAGATCGAGCGCACGATGATGGACCTGTTCGTTAGGGCGCCGATTCTGAAGAGTCGACATGGCGAACAGGTGTTGTCCCCCGCGCGGGAGAACAAAACTGTTCGCTTCATGGATGAGGTGGAGCGCTCGGGAACATCTGTCGAACGAGGGAAAGAAGGATTGAGACCCGAGGGTGAAGGTCGTGAGGCCGCAGGGATGGAATTCGATAATCTCGTAAAGACTGAAGAAATCTCGGACTTCTCCCGCGACCGGATACCGAACGAGTGCTCGAACGTGTTCGATGTCGAAACGCGGAACGGTAGGTAGCGATTAACTTCAATTTGGGAGGAGATTTAGAAAACGTCGGAACATATCGGAAAAAGCGATTTAACGTCGAAACATATCGGAAAAAGTCCGCATTTCTGCACTGAGAAAAAAAAATGCTCAAAAATTTATTTGTGAGGTATAATGTTTATTCCACTGAAATAAATCTTTATTTAAATAAAACGAAATAAAATTTTATTTCTGGCAAATAAACCATTCGTTTTATTTTTTGCCGTTAATGAGATGCATATATTTCTCACAAAATATATATTTCGTTATTACAGTTTAATGTTTCTGTAACCGATAAACATCGAAAACAATGTCATTTGTATTATATTTGCTTGCGAATATTTCGACATTTTTTTCTCAATATACATAAATGTTTATAGCATTCTCGTAAAATTTCGAGGACGAGTAAATGTTATTTAAGTAATATATAATCGAAAATTATAAATCTTGTGTGATCGAGATTTTGCGTAAACACGTAACTTGAGCTTAATCAGTTGTGAATTTCATGAACCGGTAATGACCAAAGTTTCTCTCCAATCATCAATTCAACTTGCGTTAACATCAACTCGCGACACTGCTCTTCTTGCCACTGAAATTCGAGCGTCATTTATGGGCTGTTCTTGCTGCGACGAACGAGATAGTGCAATTAGCGATGCGTCATTACGTTCGCTTTTCGAGGGTCATCCGATTCTTTAAATAGAGGATGCACGAGAGTCCTAAGTGCTATCGACGCTGCCTGTTAATAAACTCAAGTGTCGCATTCATGAACACGCTTGAAATTTTATTATGATGAAATTCGATCATAAAGGGACCTGTGGCCTTCTCCCTTATATTTTTTAAATGGTGATACATCGCTATTAATATTTAGATTACTGTTCTCTGTATAAACTTTCTGACGGCGATAATATCGAGCGATATTTGTCCAAGTTAATGAGGCTATCGACAAAATCATCATAACAATTTCTTCGCGACAGTCTTTTGTGCTCTGACAGTTATGCGCCGATATTATGGCCGATGGAACGGCTTTCGATTTACGTCGTGAAGTTCCAGTCGCAGCCTCGATCGAACAATGCGCTACCGGAAATAGCAATCCCCGTTTGTGAGCGGGCTTGTACGAACGGAAATTGTTCCTTTATCGTAACGTGAACAAGCTACGCATTAGATATTTAGGGCAATCGTTCGCCTCCATGAAAAATACTGTACAAGGCTTGCTTTAGACAGTCAAAATCGATAGTAGTAAATAAATTTCACCGCACTATCGGAAATTGAGTTTGGTATAATTTGGAAGTGTTCCTTTTTGTGTTTCCAACTAGGAAAGTACAAGTATGTTATTATATTAAATGAATATTGTTATTTTAATATTTATATGATTACATAAAAATTACGTAGTTTTTTAGGATAGTTGAAAGTAACGATAAAAAATCTTTATGAAAAAATCGCGTTTGATTTGACGAAAAGAACAATTCTTTGAAGTATTTAAAAATTTAGGTAGATATGTAGTAGATCTGAAAATAATTTTGTTAAATCGTCAAAATAATTATGTATAAAATTCAAACGTGGTGGACATTAGAATGCTGTTTGACATTCTAGTTTGAGCGTCCTACACAATTATTTTGATAATTTAATAAAATTATTTTCAGATCTGGTCTTCAAATTTTTACACTGAAAAGAAACACTAAATTTTAATAAGTCAATTGTTTGAATAGTACCAACTAAACATTTACTAAATATAATAATACATTTAGTACAAGAGCCATTAATTTGGTTTAATTATCATTCCTTATTATTGAGTAAATATTTATATTGCTGTAAGTAATTAAATATTTACTCAGTATAGGTCCAGCAAAATTGTTCTTCCCGTATGAAACCCAAATGCAAAGGCACGTCTTGGAATAGTTGGTCGAATCTACGCGGAGCGTGACGCCGGGTGATCGATTATGCAACGGACAGAGTCGTCGGGCAATAAAATATGTCATGCTGGTCGATTGCGCAAGCGACGAACGACAGTGGCGATCGGATCGAAGGAAATCCCTCGTCGTGAGGGAGTTCACGGTCGGACGACGAGAAGGACGAAAAGGGCGCAGCGCAGGGCAGTTGCGGAGGACGAAGATGGAAGACGCGAACCACGGAAACGTGGGCTTGGCACCTTCGGGGCATGACGGCACACCCATTTCGCCTATCGCGTGTATTAACGTGCCCGTGGCCAATGGGCCCGTCGCCCCGGCTGGAAGTTGCTCGCGCGAAACGTTCCTTCTAATTTTCCCCCAGGGAAATTCGCCTCCGTAATTTTCCTCCGAAAGGTCGCCCTTTCTGTGATAGCCAGTGTGGATTTTTACAGAGATTTTACGTAGATTGAAAAAAATGACTGTTTGTATTAAATGTTGTGGGGTTGACACGGAAAAAAAGTTTTGCTGAAATATTTGAAAATTTAGCTGGATATAGATCCGATAATAATTTTGTTGGATTATCAAAGTAATTATTATAATAATTATTGTTAATAATTTTTATTAATTATATATTTAATTATTATTAATAAATTATTGTAATATAATAATTATTAATTAAAATGTCTAAACGTTAATTCGACTTTTTTTGCAAAAAGTTTTAATATTCTAGCAACCAGTTTGAGCGTCTTACATAATTATTTTGATGATCCAAAAGAAATTTTCAGATAGAGATAAAAATGTTCCAAATGATAAAAAAATCAAGAACTTTGTATAAAAACTCAGCAAAACGGTTCTTTTTCTCGATCTCTGAAAGTTTTTGTGATCGCGAATAAAAACTTCCAGAGATTAAGCAAAAAAGACTTTCTTTTTTTACTGAATTTTTTATTCATGAGTTTCAAATTTTTTTTCGGTCATATTCATCTCTATTTTCAGATCTGTGTCTAGCTAAACTTTTTAATGTTTCAGAACCACTCTTTCTGTGAGATGGACTGAGGGAAAGCATTTGTTTCCCTTTTCAAAAAGTCGCAGGATTATACGATAGTACTGCGTGGTCGGAGTTAAGCCCCGACTTTCATCCCTTCCCATCACGTTCGTGTCTTGTCCGTGACAGTCCAATCCCTGCTGTGTAAGCTTCTTCGATCCCATTATGCAATTAACGTGATATATATATTTTATTGCGCGGCGACTCGTTGCGTAACTACAAGGTTACAACATCGGCAAGATTGGGCGTGCATGGATATTTGCGTGTAGTGGATTTTTACGGCTTTTGTCGTCGTGACTTCAAACTCGGTCAGGATCCTTATTTTAGCTACGTGCGTTAACACACCGAGATACGGGGGGGCGTTTGCTCGAAAGAAAAAAAAAAAATGTTTCGTCACTTCCGGATCTCGTGCGACTACCGCGTACCCGCGTGTGTCCGTTCGCGACTGCCGTGACGCAATGAAAAGTGCGGAGAATAGATGGGTGCGCTCGCGCGACAGAGTCACTCCGCCGGCATTGTACGCTCGGAAGGAAGTCGAACTCGGAAGCGGGGCGCTATTCATGAATTCAGAGGAGGAGGGGGGGGGGAGGGGGCTCGTGTGCGTGCGTGCTCATGTACCCCCGTACGAGCGTTAATGCGTGATACAGTTTCGCATCTGTGTGCGTGCACGTTGCACATCACCGTTCCATAAATATCCCGAGTTCGTGCGCTTTCCAAAAAAAAAAGAAAAAAAAAGAGGAAGGTTGACACGGTTCTCTCTGCAGAATTTTTCGGAAAATTGTCAAGTGCTTATACGGTGCTCTACGTCAACGCATCTAAGTACCGGAGCGAGTCAAGCTTCGAGCGGAACACCCGAACGTCGACAAGTTGGTACTTTCCAGCGAGAGATACAGTTATAGGTCTGTTTCCTGTCTGATCTGATTAATTTAATATTGGTTAGTTAATTACTGGAAATCTAATCTGGTTCATTTAATACTGGTCAATTAATTACTGGAAGAGAGTAATTAATTACTTATTTAAAGTACTAAAAGTACTGGATAACGCAGTTTAATATTTAAAATAGCTTTTAATATTTAAAATAATAATAGTTAATTATTATCTTTCAACATTGGTCTGTACTAGAGTTTTGTAAACACTTCTGTGGTTAAACTACATATTTGGAACTTATAGTGAGAAAGATATAATATGTTTGATATTCGACAAAAGCGAGAAAGATAATTTTGGTGCAGTGCACACTGAAAAAAAATTTACTAAATAAATATTTATTTAGAACTATTTAAACAAATATTTATTAAAATTTAGTATTTTTCTTCAGTACAACAATAAAAATTTTCAGGGTTATCATAGACCTGGAAAATCGGGAAAACCGGGAAAAGTCAGGAGAAAATGTAAACAAGTCTGGAATTTTGAAATTTGCTCACAATTTCCTTAAACTGCTCCTATTCCAGATAATTGTTATAATTTTTTAATATTATATCTGACGTTTATAGTGAAATACGTTCAAAAGTCGCACACTTTAAACGATTTCAAATAATAAAATAATAAAAATTTGTATTTTATTCAGTATTTCTATTTGATCGCTCTTTTTCGTAACTGCATTGTTTTTCCAATACTAATTTATTTTTTGTTGGCTTGAATTTGCACCCAAAATTTTAGTATGCTGCTAATCTATTTTGCGTTGTTTTTAACAATATAGGCTAGCTTTCCTACAATTCTTGACTTTCAATGTATATTAAAATTTACATATTTTATATTGGAAAATTTTCCATTTTTAACCGGAAAAAAAAACCTGGAAAAGTCAAGGAATTTTAATATTTATTTTCTGTGGCAACCTTGAAAATAGACCTAGTGATCATTTCATCTTCGTTAAACATTGCCAAACAAGGATGTAACGATTCATTGTGTTACACCGTGTCATCTGTGTCCCTTGCTTGGAAAGCTCCCCATATCTCTCGGAAGATAGAGCCTGAAAGTTTTGGGTCGCTCCATACGACCGACACGCAGACGACCGTGGACTTCCGACACCGACGACGGTGTATTGAAGTTCCCATTCGTTCGGTCGCGTAATCGTCCACGTGTGTGAGTGATACAAATTCACCTGGATCGACGTAGATACGTGGACGAAACACGTGACTCCACACTGGTGGGGATACGAGCGCATCTCGCGGGTGGTTTCGTTGGTTCTACTCGTATGGCTCAGTGCATAATCGCGATTCACGTATCCTACAGGTCGCGGTTGTGCCGCTGAATCGCGGCTGGTTAACATCATGGGCGTCGTCGTCGTCGCCGTTGGAATTCTCGCCTAAATTTAACGCACTCGTTCGTGCCTCGGCAACGTGCGACGCTTCACGTTTGTCGTCGTTATACTTCGTGCGTGCACTCTGCAAAGTCGTGGATGTTCATCGATTACCCGGTACCGTTGCGAAAGGCACAAACCGATTCGCGCCTGCAAAATCTGTCGTAAAAATGTGACGTGTGAAGGAATTCATCGGTTGAGTCTGAACGACGTAAATCGTAAAACTGTTTTACTGAAATTTACTAATTTTAAAATTCTTTCATCTAATTCCATACATTTATTTATATATTAAGGAATTTTTAATAATTTTTTTAGTATCGTGAGTTTTTAATAAATGAAACGTTTCTCAGAGATGATACGTGCTGTCTATTGCAACATCGAACCGTTTCTTTCAGATGACACAAAAGTCGAGCAGAGCTACGCCAATCAGAACGGTGCTCTGAAGAGCTGCCCGAGCGAACAACGAAGCGACGCTAAGAAAGGTAAGAGCGCTTTGTTATCGAAGATTATATATTTAGGAATGTTGGGCTGGACCACGCTTTCTGCATGAAATACTGTACGATATCTTCTTCCTTCTTTTCTTCATCAAGCATCATCTTGTGATTGCGATTGTCTGGAACGATCTTTCTAAAAGCCTGCCGAATTGTCTCGCGTAAAAGGAAACTGGGATATAAGTAAATATTCCGTATATAGGTAAAGTATGCGGTGTATTAAAAATTGGCATAGTAAATTTTCTTGAGAATTCCGGTACGGAAATATTTTGGGGATATTGAGATGCATGCTGGAATTGTTAAAGAATCGAGACTGTATTTAAATTAAAGAACAATCATCAAAATCGTCAAAATCATTTTAGTTTTGATTAAGAAATTATAAAGAAAAAAACCAATTTAATTTTATCTATCCTATCTTTTCTTTAAGTCAGAATGGAACATTTCGTGTCCAATAGAAATTCGTGGGAAAAATTGAAGCTGTAACTTTCTGCAAAATGCAGTACGGTAACATCTTTCCGTCGTAATACTCTTAGAAACTTTCAAATCCCGTTGCTCCTTTCCGGACGATGCGGGAAAATCGTAACGAGCCGTCATCTTTAAACGTGAAAATAAGGGCGCGTCAAACGCACGTACGTGAGCGTGTAAGAAAAATCCCGAGTCGGGAAACTCGTGGCGGATATTAGATAAAAGAGAACGAAGAGAAACAGAAAACGGAGAAGGTCGGAAAAGTTACCGTAAAACGACGGTGACGCGATATTTCCGACGCGAATTCTACAAGTGAAGAGAAAGAAGAAGGCGATAGAGAGAGAGAGAGAGAGAGAGGACGACGTGCGAGAACGTGCGCTACGAGTTTTTCCACAAATTCGCGACCTCGTAGGACACCGCGACCTTCTGGATTACGCAACCGACGCGGAGGACTGCGCCGTGATGCCGCAGGGCAATGCGCGCAACCGCAACCGCAGCCGCAGGAATCGGAACCGACGGCGACCTCCTCAGCCACCGACGAACGTCACGGAATCCTCGCGAAAGGCCGAGCAGAGGAAGCTCGAGGAGGAGAATCGTCCGACCTCGAGGAACGAGCGCGACTACGGCGACGACGACGACGACGACAACTCGAAGACGAACGACTCCGTCGCGGAGAATCCCGTTCCGGAGAATGTCGACCTGACCGAAGACGAGAATCGGGGCGGATCCTCGTTGAATCATGGATGCAGATTCCGATCGAACGATAAGCGCAGAATCGAGAAGATCGACCTGGCGGAATCTCGTCCCGGGATAATCGAGATCACGACCGTCAGCAGTTTACCTCTGGAAGCGACGATCGGCCATATCGCCGGGGTGGGTATTTTGGAGACCGGAAATGGTAACGGAGCGTTGAAGGAAGCGACGATAGTGACGGTATCGGAACCGGTGGAATCGGTACGGCCGCTTTCTGGTTGTGCAAAGACCAGGCTTTCGCGAGCGAACGAGACTCGATTGGAGATCCGAGAAGTCAATGACAGCGATGCGGAGGCCGATTGTGGGTCAGCAATTGTCGAATTCGAATCCGATGCAGAGTCGGTTGGGGGACAGGATTCCGAGGATCGCGTGGAATTCAAGCCGAGGGATCGGATCGGGCAGCAATACGTGCCACAGAAGAAGTTTTCCAAACCGGAAATGGAATCCCCGACTCTGATGTGGGCCACCGTGATGCCTAGAGACGTGGAGAAAAAGCTGCGAAATTTCATCGAGGACCTGCAACTGCCGAGTTTCTCCGAGGAAGTAATCGAGGATGAGGGGAGATCTCTCGTTGCGTGCGACTTCGCGGCGGAAGAGAGCAGATCCTTCGAGAAAGCAGCTATCTCGCCACGTCGGAAAACGAGGAAGCGCGCGATGTCGGTGTCGCATTACGCCAGCAGCTTTCTGGACATTATACAGGAAGAAGGTGAAAGACTATCGGAGGACGAGGCACAGCATATCAGAGATTTCATAAACGAGGAAATCAGCAAGTATCGGCGCGAGGACAGGCATTCTGTCGAGAGGATGACATCGGCGGATGACATCGAAGCGAGAAGGGTTGATACTGACAAGATTAAATCGGCCGATGAGAAGTCAGAATGCGATATTAAGGTTAAGATTGATACGCTGAAGAATGACATTTCGGAATTATGTTCACGCGATAAAGCAAACACTTGCGACGAGATTGAAAACGTCGAGCTTAATTCCGTTGAAAGCATCGCGAGTCCTGAAACTAAAGTAGTAAAAGACATTAATCCCGTGACTGAAACAATAAGCGAAAAAATGAACGCAAACAATTGCGACGAGAATGAAAACGTTGAGCTTAATTCCGTTGTTGAAAATGTCGCGAGTCCTGAAACTGAAGTGAAAGACGCTGATCCTGTAACTGAAACGATGAGCGAAAAAATGAATGCAAAGGACGACATCCTAAATAATGAATCTTTGGAAATCTTAGCAGACACGACGCAAGCTAATTTAAACCTCGAGGACCGTTGTATTATTGAGGAAATTGAGATTGTGAAAAATGATACTACGAAAGACGGTGAGGAAAATAATGAAGCGGAGAAACTAGAAAAAACCGTGACAAGTATTGTGACTGTAAGTGATATCAGTGACGCAGATGTAAGTAAAGCGGAAGGTAATAAATTTTCGTCCGTAGTCGAGGCACCTGCAAAATCAGACAACCGCGATGTTCTACGAAAAGATTCCATCGAGACTCGCAGGATCGTTAATCACAGCGTATCACGGGTGGACGACAGAGTTGATTCAGCCTCGAATTCGTCATCGAGCGAAGTAACCCTGTCGGAAACGAAGCGACCGCCGCCTCTACCGAAGAGGTCATCCAGTTTCGGCCGCGAGCCTCAGAGACCGCCGACGCCACCTGAAATAGACTATATCTCGAGCGGCGCGAAGATTCATCAGACGTCTGTTGCGGCGAACGGCGACGGACGCGAACACGACGAGTCGACGAATTTATCCGCGCGGAAGTGTGCGAGTCGTGAAGCGGCAGACGACGGGCTGCCACGACGGTCGGAGCTTCCCGGAGCTTGCAAGAGTTCTTGCACGTCGAGGACCGGTCGGGCAATTTATGGCGAAGATCTTTCGAGCTCGCGTGACCTCATCTCGACAATCGTTCGCGCTAATGAGATTCGTGGCCGTATAAATCAGGTCAGACCCGCCGACACCGCTCCGACAACCGGGTACGCTGAAGCTTCGACCGAGGACGGTCGATCGATCGCGTCATCGGGTATTCGCGACGATGATCTGTCACGCTCGCGCGGCACCGGTACGCACGTCGTCAAGTTGGCAAGCACGACTAGCACGGAAATAACGCGTCGCGAGGAAGGGAAACTCGCGACGCCCGCTGCATCGGTGGCATATGATCAAAACGCGTCGTCGTGCTGCCGGCAGGAGGGTGAGGCCGATGTGTGCCGGTATCCCTCGGGTCAGGAGAAACACACGAATTCCACGGAAAGGAAGGATTCTACGGCGAATCACGAATCACCGAGGTGCAATAAATCAGATACTCGTTCGAATTTTTCGGTGAGAGACAAATCGGCGGCGATGGGTACGTCGAGTTCAAAGAGCAAGAAGAAACCCGAGGGAAAAAACGAGAAGAACGAGAAATCGACGTCTGGCTTTCATCGCGAACGAATAGTGAAGAGTGAGACGTCGGAGACGAGAATAATCGAACGACACGAGGAGAGTACGAGCGCTAACCAGCGCGATGGCCTTCGCAATTCGAAGTATTCGACGTGGGAGTCGAAGCGCGAAGAGAGGCGCGAGGAAAAGCACGAGGAAAAAACGCGCAGCTCGTCCCGAGAGAGCGACACGAGGAATTCGTCCGACGACGAGGTGAGCTTTCAAAGAACGGACGTCCCAGTGAGCGAGAGTCCCTCGCTCGAGGATGAGTTAATCGATGTTCAAGGACATGACTCGTCCAGCAGCACGACGTCCTTGAACACCGTAAAGCATCGTCCATTGGAAGCGTCGTTGACCGATATCATCGCGATTGTCCGCGAGACGAGGGAGGAGAACTTGAAAGACGAAGCGGGAGAATCTCTGAAGCGGAAGCTCACCTTGCTGAAAAACACGGAAAGATCCGCAAATGAGACGACGCCGAGAGAGAATTCGAAATCGCCTCAGCCGGTCCTCCCTTACTCGCCTGTGGAGGATCTTTATCATGTGCCATTGAAGAAAGCGGTCTCAGAGATAGCCACGAAAGACGTGTCGGGACAACCATCTTCTCTCAGGAAGCTCTGCGTCGAGAGAATTCTGTCGATGCCGTATGGACCGCAAGTGATAGGCGAGATCACTACGCCAAAGTTCAACATCTTCGAGAGTTTGCGGACTCTACAGAGGTTTGTGAGTGACGCGCCGGCGCATCCACACGATAACGCTCGACTAAACTCAATGCATGGAGTGAGTGATCGACGGCACGGACTAACGAAAACGTCGGACGAGAGCGAGCGGCATCGTCCTAACGACATTACGAACGCTGTTTCAGACCAGGCCAAGTTGTCGAAAAGCATTAATATTGAGTTGTCAGAGTCGGAGAACGAGATGGAGAACCGGGAACCACGGTGGCGTGCGCTCACTACAACGGACCCCAGGCTTCTGGTATGCCTGTCGCCGTCGCAACAGGCCATGCAGGTGCGCACGAGTGCCGACACCCTGCTGGACCTTCACCGAAAGTTCCTAAACCGGTACAGTTACCGCGAGGAACAGCCACATTACGTTCCTCTGCCGCAGTACCGAGTTGAGATCCGTCCGATCAAAGAGGGCAGCAACGCGATTTCGAAAACACCTAAGCCGACTACTCGAGCGAGTCATCGAGACAGCACGATCGAGAGTTCTAGCAGCAGGCTGCTGGAAATCATCAAGGAAGAACGAAACGGTCCTCGAAACGATATATTCGCGGATCAGCAGACGAAGACGATAACCGATGACGCCACTGGCGACTCTTTTGGGCGCCGGGGTCAAGAATGTTTCAAGGCCGAGCCTCGGCCGAGCGACTGGTTGAATCCAGCCAGACACGATCGCCGAAGCGCCACCACGAACGAGCTATTCTTGGCGGCGACGAGGGGCGAGGATGGCGAATCGAGCGACGATAAGCCGAACGGTCACGTGGCCCGGTCTGATCGGCTTAAGATTGCGACACGTTCCGCCGCCCAGGCTGGACATCGACCGTCGGCGAACAACAACGCGATAACTCGCGATTCAGAGAGATTGTTAGCGAATAACATTAAGTGTCCGATCATGCTGAACGGTACCGTTACCGATCGATCGATGGATGCCACTGGCAAGAGGACGCCGCCTCTCAGGAGAGCGACCGATCTTGGCAAGCACGTGAATCCGGCGTTGATCGACAACAAACTCGAGGTACCACCGTTGCCGAAGCGCGCGGTCACGGTCGACAGATCGTGCATCGATACGACGAGTATTTTCGATCAGAGTCCGCCGAGAAGTCGTCTGGAACCACGAAAAGGACACCATGAAGCGGAGAAACTGAAACACGTGGCCGCTGTGGAGATCATGGATAAACTGAAAGAGCTGCAGACGGAAACATCACGGCGGCTCGACGACGATAAGAAGGGCTCCTTACCTCAAGAATACTTCGCTCAGCAGCTGAGGTACATCGAGCTGTTGGAAGATCAACTAAAAAATGTGATACTAGCGGAAGAGGAGGAAAGAAAGGCTTTCGAGGAATTTCAAACGCATTTTCATCAAACGAAACAATGTGACGACACGAGGAGGTCGCCTCTCGCTGATATCCCCGAAGAAACCTTGAAAAAAATTAGCATGAGTCTCGAACGCGAACGTAAAATTCCGATCGATGTCCATGGGATGACAGACGGAAAATGTGGGGAAAATAAGCGAGCGGAACCTCGAGGTCTCGAGGAGAAATGCTTCAAAGAGATCTATCGAAGCGAGCCGAGAATTCAAAAAGAATCTTGGCAAGAGAAGTCACGGAATATAGAAAAGAATCGTACAGAGACGATCGATAAAGTAGACAATCGGCAGTTTCTGAAGAAGGTATGTCATGAGAATGGGCATCACGAGGAGAAATCCTCAGAAAGTATTAAACATGAGGAACGTCACGTGATCACGCAGAAGGAAAACTTGGCGAGAACGGAGGAAAATGAAACGTTTAAGCCTCGCGAGGACGAAGTTAACGATCGTTGCACGAAAACACGGTCGACAGGGACACCGAGAAACGACTCTGAGATGTCCGCTGAAAGGATGACTCAGCGTAAGAACGTTGAAGTGAGGAGACCGACAACGTTACCAACGAACGGGGAGGCATTTCGCCAGCAAATGTACGACGAGTACGTGCACAAGGTGTTAGAGCGGCAGGAGCGGAAGAGCCACAAAGTCGTGAAGATCAGCTCGCACGAAGACATCAAACGCAAAGCGGATGGTAACATGAGCGCGATGGCGAAGGAATTCATCGAGAAGGCACGCAGCCGGCTGAACAAGTTCGGGATCAATCTCGACGAGAGCGGGACGGAGCACGAGGACGAAGATGGTGATGCTCTGATCAACGCGAAATTCCTAATAGACGGCAAGGAGCTGCAGGACGTTCGGAGGCTGCCGAAACATCTGCGGGAGTTCCTGAAGATCTCCACGATGAGCGACGAGGGCGGTGAGTTACGGCGATTGGAATGGACGATGGAGTTTGCTGTGTTGCTCGTCGTGTTGCGATGACGATTGGTGGCTGCTGAGAAAGAGTGTCCCGCCCGGAAGTCAAACGAATCCGTCCTGAACTCTCGAATGTCTCGCCAAGGGACGCCTTTTAACAACCACTAACGTAACGTGCGCATCTTGTCCGACGTCCGTAGATGCCTTAGTGTTTGTCGTCACTAACGTTCTTGGTACTATGCTAATTCTTTTTATCTGTCCGCCTGGTGCCAACAATACGTGAAAGGACTGTTGGACAAAAAATGCAGGAAAGATAAATAATTAATCTTTTATTAAAAAATATTTATCCGGCGCAATGTTCCTTTTACAAACTCGTTTTTTTTAAATGTGATTTAAAGAGACGGAAAGCAACGGTATAGAATTTCGCGTGGTAAAGCGCAATAAAGTAATATTCATGTTGCAATTGATTGAAATAATTGAAATATTTTTTTGGAATATTACGAATTTCTCACCTTCAATCCCTCGTACAAATAAAAACGAGCTGTAAAATTCGAAACATCGCTACTCTCGATTAAAATCATTGAAAAGCGAAAAATTGGGGATCTCTTCAATAAATGTCATTGTTCTCGTCGGATCGCCTCAGCTATCACATCGTAGGCGAACTTTCTTAATATGGGAGACAAGCGGTAACGTCGAAACGGAAATCTCATTACTGTCTTGAGTACTGTTTTCCTGCACAGCTCCGGAGGCAAGATTAGTTCTCCCGGCAAAGCGGAAGCGCGTCGATCTATTTACGTTGGTGCAGGTCGTGCAGCATCATAATCACACAGTCCAGATTGCTACAATTCCGTAATCCGATTAATAACTCGTCTCGCAACGATACGATCAGTCTTGTACAAATAATAAATCTCATTGTATTGTGAAACGCGCGAGTTATTATTAATTTCTCGCGATATTGTAACGAATATGCGTGTTTACGCGCCTTCCTCTCATTGCCAGCTCTCTGCCTAACCTGCCGTGGTATCGGGTGCGCCTGCAGCGGGATTTAATATTCCGCGACATAAATCCGGCGTGCAATCGACACGCGCGCTGCTCGTATATTTTGACATTTATTTTGAGACGGTGATCGATTCATCAAAGCGACGTTATGGAAAATTATTGCGTTAACATTCGTGTTCGCGGCGTTGCGACAGCGTCGCGGATAATGAACCACGACAGTTTGCGATAACGGATATCAACGTGGAGGTACAGAGGCTATCAAATTGCGTCATGTCGTTCACGCGTCGATTCCCTGGAGCCGATTATAGTCGCAGAACCTTTAATCTCGTCATCGTTATACCGGGTAATTCGAAGAGATCTCTCTTTCCTCGAGATAATAAGATGACAATGCAAGTGACTGTCTTTAAACTCTCTAAATTCTTCGGAGTGGAATCTCACTCTAAAAAGTGGAAATTCTGTCATTCTTTTTCGAGAATAAATTTTTAATCTGTAAGAGTGAGATTTTAGTCTTTAAGAATGAGATTCTACTGTGAAGAATTTATAGGAAAGCTCCCACAAAATTCTATTCGACACGATGCGTTTTCTATCGCTACGACGTTGTCATTTAGATGGGTGCCACGTCTGATGATGGTGCAGTCTGCCTGCGATTTACTCTTTTCTTCATTCCGCGATCGTCGAGCCGCGGCGTTCGTGTGTGATTCATTGGAGGATGGGAATCTAAATATAAAACATCGCGGCGAGAAATAGGCCAGTCGCTCATAGGACGCGTTCGCCATTTCGGCCAGCGCGCCGGAACCACCGTCTTGTTTTCAGCTATTTTCAATCACGCGACGTGGCCTACTGGCCCGCTGGTCCGCACATCCTTTCGTGGAGACTGAGAATTTTTCTCTATTAAATTGTTTACATACATATTTTACTCTACCTATAATTAAAACGTACTCGACGATGATATTTTCGAGCTCGTCATAATAATCGAATATAATCCACAGAACTTCTCTCTCAACATTTAAGCGAATATTTTTAGTATCCTTTTTTGTTAGAGCTGTAAAATTTTTTATTTTGTTAAAAGTTTCAGTCGTGATGGTATAATTAACGTAAATAAAGATTCTTTCATTTGTTTTGATAAATCAGTCATTTTCGCATCTCATCTAAAATCGCTTTTTTCACCATGTATTGTTGCATGCTCGCTTTTTTAATCTTTCAGCTCACTTGTTTGCTGACAGTACATGTACATGTTATGAATATATTACAATAAGCACGGCACGAGTGCACGTTTTGTTCAAACATTTTTACGCCAATCAATTCTCTTGCAGAGAAAACAAAAATATATAGAAAACGGCGATGTTAGACATATTAGTTGATATTTGACAAAAGTCGTTCATCCGTGCAACAATGTTAATTTTTATTGACACAATGCCAAAGCGTGCGGACATCACTCGTCTATTACTATTAACTCACCGCGGTTATTTGTATTTCGTAAGTCTCGTGAACCTTTCGGCGCGGTTACCGAAGCGCCTGTTTATTTTCTATTCTAACTTTAGCACGAAAGTTTAGCCACAGCGTGCGTTCCGTCGGGACTAAATGTGCGAATTTAGGCATCCGTCTGTGGATACAAGTTATTTGTATTCATCGTTTCGATTGATACATCAATTCTTTTTTTTTTTTTTTTTTTTTTTTTAATAAACGAGTGACGTATATTTAAAAATCTTGCAATGAAGAATTTCTTTGTCGTTCAGTTCTGGCTTGCAACTTGCTAACAAATTCACGGCGCGCTGCTCGAAATTAATTTCATTGCATCTTTTTATTTTTTTTTCTTTTTTGGTGGATGTGGGCATATGCTTTGTTAATCAAAGGGAGCGGCTGCGATGCCATTGCGAAGAGAAGAGTCAGGAATGAAAGTGATCTGCTGCACGAGATCGACAAAGCTTTAAAAGTCGGCAGGGGATTTCTACTTGGGCAAGGTGCGTTTGCAATTTTGCTTAATCCCTGCATGCATTACACAATTAAAAAATATCGTTATTGAATGCTTTGTGACATCATTTGCAAAAAATATTAATACTGAAAAACTGAAAAGTCTCGGATGAATTATAAAATTAAGTCTTTTCTGTGGCTGAACTAGTATACACTTTTGAGACTTAAAGTGAGACAGGTATTATATTTGGTCAAAGTAAAAAAGAGAGTTCTAGTGCAGTCTAATGCAGGAATAAAAAGCAAATTTATCATATGAAATTTTGAACGTTATTTATTTTACTTTAATGTTACTTTGTTTTAACGTCGGATTGAAGATTGAGAGAATTCAGATCCATCTTCCAAGCAAACGTATACACACGTATATAGCTCGGCTTGTTGGCAGTGGATTCGAGATTTCGTACAGAGTAGCCTCGAACGACGTCGTCATCGACGTCGGCGTAGTGAGCGTCGCGCGGCGTGGCGTCGAGCCTCGTCGGCGCGGCGTCGCGACGCTTCAGTCGGCTGGCACCTACCGTGCTACTTTCCCGTGTCTCGCCGAGAAGAGTGTCCCATTGAGATACGCGGTGCCGCGTCGAATAAAAAAAGAGGTCGTTGAAATCGTAAAGTGACGATGTTGGAGAAAAGTGAGTGATCATTTCGGAAAAGTTGACGCATTATCGAAGGATAGCGAGGGATAAAGGCATGATAGGTGTTCGTAAATTTCTTCAACAGGTAGTTCCGCGGTCGTGAGGAAGCTCGGAACTCGCATCTTTCCGAAGGAAATCCTCAGAAAAGGATTACGAGTGTTTTTCAAATTATTGCCTTTCAAATCAGCGAGAAAATTCGTGAGAAAATATACAGTTGTTAAATTGGCAAAAATAAATAAGATAATTGACGCGACAGGAATTAATCTTATGTTATGATATATTGAAGGAACTTTATAAACAAGTAGAACAATTCGACGAATTCTGATTTTAATATTCGTAAGTTATACGATCAGTTTTCGAAATGCATTATGGCGTTGGTATACTCTTAGTCTGTCGTGAAATAAAGCAGTCTACTTGGTTTTATTCTTCTCTTTACGCTCGTTTCGCGGCATTCCATCAAGATCGCTTTTATATTAATGAATCGTGGCGGTTTCATCGTGAAAGTAACTTTGAAGAGCCCTCCAGACGATATTGAACGCGGAGTGTAATATAAGCCTTACGTTGCATAGTGTTGACTTGCTATAAGCAAGATATTCTGCGTTGATAGTTAATGATTTAGATTAGAAAAATTGTCACGGATTAATTACGATGAGAAATCGTGAGATATACATGAAAAGAAATTCGTTCAAAAATTCATCGTTAAAAATAATGCGATTTACGAAATGACGAGAACCCGAGACATTTTGTTTGACAAAATGTTGTTTAATGCTTTCAGAAAACGTTATGTTCGCCCCCACGTTTAAAGCCTCGTCGGCGAAACCAGGTAAACCTGCGCGAGGAATGTGTGAAGAAAACTAACAGAATAATTTCGTCGTGCATCTTGCATAATGACTGAAGATGCAATCCGAAATATTAATATCCAACGTTGCCTCTTCTCGAGTAACTACAAGAATATATTTGTCTATTAACATTTTTAATGGAACTTTCGGTAATTAATTAATTAACTTTTCAAATATACTGGAGCCAGTGTAATTGGATGATGAACGACGCGATAAGAGAAATGGAATTGCCATCGGGAGAGTGTGCTTCTGTTACGTTAACCAACGTTCGTTTCGAAGACGTAATAAAATTAATTACGTATAGGGTGTAGATCGTATTGTACGGGGCCACGTGTGTTCTTAGCAACGAGATTGTAATTAAGTACCTGCTACACACATACGCGTGTGCGTATCTCCGTACATGTATTTCCCCGAGCAATACGCGTAATCTCGTTTAGTAATTTATCCAGGAAGGAAGGGGCATTAATTTCGGTTACCTGAGAACGTCGTCCTTACAAGTATCGGTGTTTCGACTAATCACCATTGCCACGGTTGTTAGTTGCGAATAGCGTGTACATGTCGGTACACGATCCAAAAACGATGGCAATTCTATGTTTTTGACGTTTCGAACGCTGGATGCAGCTGGCGTCGCGACAGCGTTGATTAATCGCACGTACGTTGCAATTAGTGAAAATGTATAGCCGTTATTGTCGTACATAGATTGTAACGTGTGTAACATCAATTATTGTATAGTAAGTGAAAATCAGCAGAGAAATGTTCACATAAATAAGCGAAAAAGACCATATTCGTTTAAAACGAATCTTGGTGCGTAATAATATTTTTATATGTAAATCTTAGTTTCCAGTTTTTAATTATCACATCTTCGGATAGAGGAACACATGTTATCTCTCAGTGACCATATCGTTTCAGAGAAAATAAAGGACAAAACTGAATATTTAAGGATTTTATTCCTAAATATTTCCAAGGTGGTTTGTGACTGTCAGAAGTCTGTTTGAATTTCTGAAATTTTCGCGCAGTATATCTGAGATAACTCACAAGTTAAGCACAAGTTAATATCAAAATGATGTCAAAATAGCTGCAAATTTTATTGTTAAAAGTCACTTTTCAGTTAATCAAGATTTATTTTGATGTTACTGTGACTTTGTTGTTCTGTTTGGGCTAATATTGCTCTTGCGCAAAATTAAAATTGTCGGTAATTTCCATAAAAATTCGCTCATTCCAAGTATATTATATTTGGAATGTTAATTAGAAAGGAATTTTCCGTAATATTAGACAAAATTGAGTTATGAAAAAAATAAATAAATATAAAGAACCTGAACTAAAGGACTGTCCTTTGCAATAAAGAACGTATATGATCACTGCAGTTACCTCGGTAGTCGTGCATGTCGAAGGTTGTTTGAGACAAAATTTGTAACAACTCGACCAGAAAGCCCAGATATTTATGTTTCTCCCAATTTCCTTACCTCTGTATCCGATTCCGGACTTTTGGTCAACCCGAATTCACATACACATCGAATACATAACGTTTCGCTAACGTGTCGTGCGCAGAAAACGTGTCGCTCCAGAAAACGCGTCGCCGCGGCATTGTGTTCGGGTTGTCCTCGGCCAATTGCAATTATGCGTACCTCATAATACCTAACGCCGCCTACGCAAGCTTCTAATTTTACCAGCGTCCCAAATGAACTACCCCTGATTTCCTGTTGCCGCGCGACCGCGAGAGATATGACTCTGCAAATTGGCCGAGAGGTTCAATTCCGACTGGCACATGTGCCTGACTCACCGTAGCGACGATGTATCTTTATCGTGCTCGTAACGTTGTCTTCCCCATCTGACATTCAAGCGTCGTCACCCGTCAATAACTTCGTTTATGTCACCGACGCGATGTTGCGACATGGCATTTGTTCTTATTTGGACCGCGGTAACGAGTTAATAAAACCTTTGTTTATCGGCCGTTAAAAAATATTGCTCCGAGGTTAGAAACGGCGTGCGAGTCTGTAAAAATACCCTTCCTGCAGCTTTATTTCTTTCCAGATTGTTTACGCGATTAATATAAACGATAGGATTATCGGATCGTTTACGTCAAAGAACCGTTTTTAAACGGATCAAATTAGTAATAGGCAGTGACGTGGCAAAATGAGGAAGTAGTAGGGAAAAAGATGATCCCTTATGTAATGCTCCCCTGTGAGCCAAGATTAGCATCGCGCCCGTATACATTTCATATGTTAGCTTTAGCGCCAATCCACCAAATCCATACAGCGTAGCTGTTGCAGGAGCAAAGACCTTTTGGCGAGTTTGTTCTTTTACTGCACTGAAAAAAAAAAGATTAGCTGCTGCAACAAATTAGATGGTAAAATATGGCCTAGCATTTTTAATTGTCTGCAACAGCCAATTTTTTGTTACAGCAGCAAATTTTTGGTTGCTTTAGCCTATCTGCAATGTTAGTATAAGATTTCGATAAGCTAACGCAATCAAATAAAATGCTGCAACCAATTAAAAATGCTATGTCATATTCAGCTAATCTTTTCTTTCACTGTGGCAGTCTTTCTTTAATTAGCTTCTATATCAGGAACTAATGTATTGAATTATAACACATAAATCTAAAATTGTATAAAAGCTGGATTCATTTATAGGAAGTAATCGATCGGTTTAACCTTCTTTTTTAATAAGACTGTTGTTAGTCCGTCTGACGATAACCAAATTTGCCTGACAATGAGTGTTGATTAACAAAGGTCTCGTGGACATGCCGTATCAATTACATTCTTAAAAGTGAATTTTCGTTGCCAGGCGTTTGGTCGCCAGGACAAACGCCATCTGAGAAGGCACCGAGTCCCGAACGAAGGAAAGAACCACAGAAGAAGAACGAGCCGATCCCGTCGGTTTGGACCCCCGCCAGCGCCGGCGCGAGCCCTGTCGCTGAGAGAAAGGAATTTCGTCCTGTGGCATTCGAGAGTCCTGTACTAAGCCGGAAGAGGCAGCCGAAGGAAGAAGTATGTCAGTCAATTATATCGAGATATTAAGCTATTTATCTGGCATAAAAATTAAATTCGTGATTGATTAAATCATTAACCCTTCGTGGGCGTGCCCGTTCGAACACACCTTTCATTTTGTAAACTGCTCATTCGAGTGTTATGAAACTCGATCTATACAGGATAATTTGATAATGCTTTATTCGATTTTGCGATCAAAAATAAATTTAAAATGGTAGCTTCAATATAGTGGATAGTAAAAATAATCTGATTATTATAAATATCCTTGTAATAATAATAATTTTATAACGCTTTATTTGATTTTTAAGTAAAACACATTAAAAATGATAGATTCAATATGATGAATACACAAAATGATCCGATTATCATATAAAACATGGTTTTAGAGAGTTTTTAATTACGAAGTAACATCAAGTTTTGAGTTACGCTTTATTTGAAGCTCATCAGTGCTATGCAAACAGTTAGTGCTGATTTTCAAACTAACTTTCAAACTCTAATTATGAGTCCTATGATATACCAGATCCTCTTTTATTGGAAGTTACTCTTTTGAAATTCGAGATTTTCAGGCTACATTTAAACTCAGCGATACCAAGAATCTCCTAAAATCGAGTTTCGTAATAGTCTTGAATTTTAGAATTCTGAGGCCAGAATCGAATTCAGCGTCTTTCCTTAGAAAACAAGGTTCCTTGTAAGTTTCTTTGCATCTTCAAAGGGTTAAGTTTGACGAACAAACTTGGAATAAAATTCAATTCGGACAACTCTCTTTAGTAAATACAGTAATAAAAATTCCCTTGACAAAGGAAAGAACGGAAAGCTGTAATATGTATGATCGCTTTATTCGAACCATCTTCTCGCATCGATGGTAAAAAGTTCAAGGATGCGCACTCTCACACGAGATTCTGTTCAAGGAGGCGCCTCCGCCCTGGCAAGGCGAGGAGAAGGAGAGCGGCATCTCGCGAATCGTGAATTCGCATTCGGCACCCTCCCAGGGGTTGAACACCCTCGCGTCTACGCCGCGATTGCCACGTGCCCAGAATCCGACCATCACATTGCTGCAGAAAGCGCGAGGTCAGCACCCATTAAAAGAATCCCTCTACTTATCGGAGGCAGAATGAATGAGGACATTAAAGATTTGCGGAATTACATTTTTTCTTCTTCGTTACACTAAACTATCATTGCGATTTTATTGTAGAGGGACAATTGCCGAAAGGCGCAGCTTACTTGGAGGAAAGCGATAATCGGCCAGTGAGCGACGAAAGGCCGCTAATCTCTCCGGGAGAGATAAGTAAGTATCGATCAGTTATAAGCCAACTAGTCGAACGTTATAGCATTATGATTATTATATTACGGTTGGTTCATTTTTATATGAAAGCCGCCCAATATAAACGATTTTCGAAAATCCGTTTATGTTTCTTATTGTCGCTAACGTTCGTCGCTAACTAGCTGTGTCTAATTACTATATGTGTCGACCTATTTTCCGATTGCGTACGCGAGTGCTAATGATTTATTGTGAAATTGAATCGTTCAGTCTACACGTTGAAGAAAGAATACGAGAGCGAGCCGGAAACGGAGAATGAACTGCCGAAGAAGATGGCCGATCTGGGCCCTCGAAAATTCGAGGGAATCGGACCGGTGACTAGGGAAGGTATCCCTCTCGTGCTAAGATCGGTAGGTCGCTAATTATTAAGTAAACTAAAAGTATAAATTTTCCAATCGGTGCGATGAACGCTTAGCAAGCAATTATGTAAGATAGAAATGATTTATATCGCCATTTTTAATCACGGTATAAACGAGTAATTATTTTACGTCGTGCGATGCACTTTCTTAGTACTCTCTCGATAAATTATTTCTAGGAAATCAAGGAAAGCAATCAAGCGAAATGGTACAAGAAAATGTATGACTCGTTGCACCGTGCTGATAGAAACGGTAAGTTTTGTAATTACGATGTGATTATTAAATGAATAAAATTTTACTTGAGAGAGATACAAATAATTATTCGCGTATTTTTGTTATGTTGCACGTACAATACTAAATTAATATCATTATTATTTACGGGATAAATAAGGAATTTAATATCGTTCCGATAAATACGCGCGTTTGGAATAATAACATTAGCCGGTGAACGGGCAATTCGCATATAATTCCATAATTTTGTTTCCAGATGACTACGTAACCATAAAATACAAATCAAGAAGAGGTGAATATGCAACTACCGCGCATGACTGCTGCGGTGGTCGAATTACGACATTTGCTACTAATATTACGCTGTGCGTGGGTGCGCTGCGTAACGCAGTCACTCTAGCCGTGATTTGTGTAACAACAGCGTAACTAATATCTGTAAAATAAAGCGCGGTGGAGAGATAATCTCTCGTATAGCAAAAATGTATCGCGTCAGGGTGCTATTTTCCGTATATCGGCAACTGATGTATGGCCTTCTGCGTAACGCAAGATAACAATTGTCGCTGTACATATACTCGCCGTTTAACAGCTACGCTAGTCGAGCGTGAAAAACAGTAATAAACAATTTGCGACAGATACATAAATGACTACCTTGCACCTACCTTATCTAACATCCGGCTGATTAACACCTGCCTTTCCCCGACGGGACTCTCGTTCTCTAGATTAACATCGTGGTTAATTCGATTAATCGTGTACTATTAATGTGTGTTTTAACTTAAGAGAGATTGCTTGGTTTATATCACAGACCGTATTGAACGTCTTAGAATTTGGAGATCCCGACGGTACGGGATCTCCCATCGAATATATCAAACCAAGTCGGGACAACTTCTCGAGTTGGCGTAAGTTCTTCGCTGTCGCCGGAGAGCTTCTTGAGTTGATTTGAAGTTCTCACGTCTGATCTTTTGCGATTTTCGTCTTTAGATTGTTTCATCGCGCCAATTCGATCTTCTCGCGGAAAAAATTTAATCCCAAATTTAATTTAAAAAACTCTGCTTACAGGAAAAATCGATTAAAATTTAAATCGAACTGAGATTAGGTTTTTATTTCGATGCCGAAGATCTCTCGATGATTAATTTTCGAATAATGTGTATACTAATGTTACGTAACACGGTATGTGTGTATTGCGTGTGCATATGTGTTTTCGTAACTTGATATTTCTATTATAACGTCGTAGGAACTAAACCAAACGTAAACACCGAATTGTTTGCGCTCTTAATTGAACGTTATTTGGTTACCGGTAGATTTTTTTTGCTGGAACTAAACGGGAACCCGCGAATAGGAACCCAGCTGCAAACAAAATGCGAAAAACGAAACATTCTTGTTTCAGGAGGGAGATATGGATACGGAAGCGGCAGCGGATATTTGAGTGAACCGGAACCGCGTGCATACTCGGATCGATCTGTTACTCTCGATAGCCGTCGACGGCTGCGCAACAAAGAAAATGACTTCACCACGGCGACTATGCCCAGAAAGTAAGCGAGAATTTGGAAACTTTCGCTTGTTTTTCCCAGCAGTTTGCGAGGATGCGTCGAACCGTTGAAATTTCCTTCATGCATCCACGATTTTTATCTCTCGATCAAATTTTATTGACAGATGGAACAGATCGTTTCTCAAACAACTGGCATGTAAAATATAAAGCTCTTTAAGAGATTTATCGATAACGGGGACACATTTCGCATTCTGTTCTAGAAATGGGGCGCTGAAATACTCGACAGAGATTTATAAAAATCAGCCCGGCCGCATCGAGGACTATGAACCAGGGCACTCGTCGATCGCCGAGAAGGAAGCTAAAGAGGTACGGCGTATCATTTTATCGTCCGTAACTCGAAAGTAGACAGACCTGCCTGTAATATAAATTAAAGCGCACTTTCCCATAACATCGAAAAGATTCGGTCATACGACACCGTGTAGAAATTATTAGCTCGTCCGAAGAGTAACGATTGATGGGACAATCGAATCTTCTAACGACGGCAATATTTTGCATTGATAGTTCCCGTTAAGTAATCTTAATTAAGTACAATGTAGAAAAAGAAATATGTATATGTATATAAATATAATACTCAGTATGGATTTCCATTTGAAAGATCTGGGTATGTATCATGCAAATTTTTAGAAAATTCGATATTAAAGTATAGAATTCGACGTCATAAAAATAATGTGTAACATTTAGATGTCAGTGGGCCAAATCTGAAAGGACAATCTCTGGTGGTCCGCTTGTTACAAACTGTAGCTAGACCGACTCAGTCACGTTTCGGAGATTTATGAGATGTCCGTCACGTATGTGTGTGTATATTTGCGGTTATTCTAAAACTTTGTACGTTCAATCTTTCGGCCCATTGGCACCCGAATGTTACATACTATTTTTACGACGTCAGACTCTGTGTCTTAATATCAAATTTTTCAAAATCCATGTGACACATATCTGAAATCTCTCCTTGTTAAATATAAGAGATAGATAATGAAGAAGGCAAAATTTAGCTGACCACGGTTGACACTAACGTTCGGGTGGGCGCACGAACGCGAGCTTAAGATTGGCCATCTATCTCTCCGTCAGAGTGTCATATATCGTTATACATTGCGAAATTGATCGAACGTGCAGTATATCACTTTGTGACATCAAGCCATATTTCGTGCGAGAGTGGCAGTAGAAATTCGTGTAGACATCTCGCTTCCTTTTTGTTATTTTCTTATCGCGACGAACGCGACGCGGCACGATCGCGATTTCTCTGAAAGATTCCCAAGATTGCCTGAACACACACCTGGAACATGATCGTTTGAAATGGCTTTGCTTCTAGCCAACTTACGACGCGCGGACAAGAAGGAAGGTAATCACGCCAATCGAACGTGTTAAATAAAACGAGTTGCTTTTGCCGGCCAACTTATACGTTTTCTCCGTTTATTGAGAGCTTTTCTGTTTGGCGATCATGAGTTAATTGATTGCGAGCTCTTGCTCTCTCCGCCCTTGTGGTGGTTATTGCGTTTCTTTAACATACACACATACACACAGCGCAGACACAGTTCTCAGTATACACTAAGCACGCACGTATGTTCAGAGCGCGCAGAGTCCCCCCGAGAGAGCAATTACTAAAAATAATGGTGATTACATACATAAATTTTTGTTATTCCTCGAGTGAAGAGAATCGCATTCTTTAGGGTGCTCTGCAGCTCCACGTAGTACAACCCCATTGATTTTCACACAGCTTTTGTAGCGCTGCTTGTAGTTGATCCTATGTTTAAATTTTATGTCGACTTCCATCTAAAATTGAGATGTAACGAACTCTACTAAATTTTTCTGCTTAATTCTATTTAATTATTCAATTAGTAATTTTTACCTTCAATTTAACGTGTAATTTTATTATATATTTTAGTTGTAATTTATATAATATTGTTAATTTATTTTAGAAAAATTCGTAATTTAGCTTTTCTCTTTGATGTATTTATTTAGCGGTAGATTATCCAACGTCTTCTCTTATTTTAGATGGAAAATGGCAAGAATATCCGGATATTCGTTTATTCCCTTTTATTTGAATCTAAATGTTTCAGTAACCCTTTTAGATAGCGCCTAGTATAACATTGTGTTTAATTCTGTGATTCTAGTGGTGGGACGAGGTCATGGACATATTTGACGGGGTACGCCATTTTTATATTAATGCATAGTTAAATAAGAATTCTCTCCGTTTCTCTATTCCTTCTACTCTTTCCTCGGTCTATCTATTGGTACTCTTTTTTTTCCGCGTAGATAGTAAGACTGAATTAAAATTAACATTTTCCATTACTTCGGAATTAACCTGGTAGCTCATCGCCTTGAGGGATCTTGTAGAATTACTATGTTGCCACATAAATCTTCTTTTCCTTCTCTCGTAGAATTTTGTCGTAAAATCAGAATTACGAATAAGAAGCTGCCATCTCTAAAATAAATTTCAATTTCTCTCGTGAACGAATCGCGCGTCTTTAATTCAAGATGTGTATTTCGAATCCAATCTTTGCGTGATATACGCTGTTTGTAAAGTTAGTCAATAAAAACAGCGATCAGCGATTTTTCTCGTGCAACTTATTGTTAGCGTCAAACGCGATAACTGAAGGCAGCTTATTGCGCTCCGATAATCGATGTCCGTGCACCCGACCGGGCGCACGCAATTCTCCTGCCTCGTGAGGGTTTCCCCGATATTACTTGAAGTACCATAGATCTTTCGATAATGATAATTAAATCGAAGGATTTATACGGAGAAATATTACCGGGTGCAAAGAATTTTTATCGCGTTCGATACGAACGTCGCGTATACGGCGATCCATGTCTTAACTTATGCACAGTATGTCGTTTTACCGATTGCACCTAATATCTTCCGTCTTGAACTCCTGTCCTGTGAATCGTCGAATCGTCCCGGATCCCGATCATCGTCCGCTCGAGATGACCGTAACCGATGTCCCCGATGATCGTGTGTGTGCGTGTGCGTGCTCGTCGATGTTTTGCGTGTCGTGCCCGCTCGTATGCCATCCCACACCGCTATCCACCTCCTTCTAACGACAACGACGACGACGACGACGACGACGATGACGACCACGGGTGACAGTGGCTGAACGAAAACGGACATCCTCAGCACGCTAGGATGGAGTCTCTGGGCGGTGGCGTCCGGCAGTCCCGCGTCCTCAGCCTCTCCTACCGGCCGGAGGACAGTGTAAGGATACCGGCAATCAGCAGCACGAAAAGCTCCGAGTTCGTTGGCGGCATAAGGCGGGCGCGTCCGGTGGCACCGGAAGGTACGACCGATCGGTCGATCGATCTATCCTGCAAGTCGCGCACGCACCGGTCCAGAACTCCGATCCAAGATCGGTCCAAGTCGTCCTTGATCCTACCGGTCGAGTCTATTAATCGATCGAACGATCGTTCAATTGCCGCTGGTGACATTGTCAAAGACGGTCGCATCATCCGACCTCTGGAACGCGCCCCCGCTGCCGCTGATCCCTGCTATTGGCACGCCGCCGGCAGCATGCTGGATGGAAGATCCAAGAGCTTCGTGTTGCCAGATCGTTGCCCGGCGCGTCGATCGCATCCGGTCGGGATCGAGCGATCAGCAGTATCGCCGCTTCCGGCCGTCGCCGCGATCGTGCCGTGCTCGATCGGCAATAACAGCATCCAGCAGCAACAGCAGCAGCAACAGCAGCAGCAGCAGCAGCAGCAGCAGCATCGTCATCATCATGGTCATCATCATCATCATCCCGAGCATCAATATCATCATCAACATCGCCACCATCAACAGTCCCACCATCAAAACCAAGAACAGCAGCGACCGCCGCTCTCTTCTTCTTCTACTTCTTCTTCTTTTTCCAGCACCGATCATATCATGCTACCACCATCACCGACAACACCCTCCGTTATCACCACGCAAGCCGTTTCACGGGTTAGAACGGCTGCCACATCGTCGACAAGTAGAGTGCACGATGACGTTGTCCTCTATCTGTCTATATATCTTTCTGCTGTCTCTCTTTCTCTGTCTGGCTATCGAGTCATCTCTCTCACTTTCTTCTCTGCATTTTTGTCATGATTCTGTATCTCTCTCTTCACTCTTTACAGCCTGTTTCACACATTTTTATCTATATCATCATACAACACTCTACTTGCCGAGAAGAAGTTATTAGGTCGGTATTTATAATCGTTCTTATATATTTAAGACCGTCTTAAGTATAGCCTTAAGATGTCATCACAAAGCTGTATTAGCATTTTAAAATATTACTTAAGACGGTTTTGAATACATTGAAAAACGGACTATGAATACTGATGGTCTTCGATTTTAGCGCTTTCTCTGTACACATCGCGAAAAACAAACTTCAAAGACACTGGAAAATATTTTTTAACATGATTCTGTATTTCTCTTTTTATTCCTTACACGCCTGTTTCGCACATTTTGATCTATTACACAATAATTTACTTGAGAAGAAATTAAAGACGTGTTTTTACCGCTTTCTCTGTACACATTGCGAAACACCGAAAACACTAGAAAATATTTTTTTTTAACACATCACTCAATGTGGCATGAACGAAATATTTTATTACAGAAGCGAATTACATGATCATTGAGCGGTATCAATTATTTTTAATTCTTGAGAATTAATAATTCATATGTTGACATAATTCGTTTTCTGATTTACAAAATCGCTCACAAGTATATTTGCATCACAAGTGGCTATTGTCGATCTCCTCGTATCTTGATCTCCTACGTACTTGTTTCCTCCTCTTGTATCTTTCATCCTCTTCGGATTATGTCTCATTAGCTTAATCCCGCCACGTTCCTCTTCATCCTGGCTTAGCATTACACGATTGCGGCATGATTTGCTCGATGTTCTGCTCGATGTGATCGCTCATGTCGATTAAAAACCACTCGTTCTCGAATCTCGAGTAATCGTATCTCTTGCGCCGTGCGACGTTTGACGTCAAGTAGTGTATACGTAGCATGTTTCGTAGATGGCGATCGAGGACCGTCGACATAACGGACGGTAACAATAATGGCGTTTCCCTCTTTTTCAGCCTTTCGATCAGCGCAGCAATGCACGTGCCGCGGCCAAGCCGTATATAACTCAGTAAGTACAATGTCAATTCCTGATCCCTTTAATTATCTGCGTAATGAATCGAGCTGTCATCCGATGGCGTCTCTCATCGGCGTTTCTCATTTGCGAAGTGCCCTCAAAGAGTCGGGCTACGAGAGCGACTCGACGCTGGTGTTCCGCCGACGAGAAGATATTAGTCCGCTCAGTCTTTTGGAGCAGAGACTGGCATACAAAACGGTGCAGAGCGGTGGTGACGTACCCCTCCATGGGCTTCGCAAGCCAGCCCCAGAACGTCCAAAGGGTGAGTCGCCCCTCAGCCGACCCTCGTGCTGTATGCGTTTTAATCTTTCTTTTGTTTCTTACTTTTTTCATACGTCTTAATTTGCTACAGTCAGCACGCTGAGCAACATCGGCCGTGTAACTCGAGTTTATTTTTGGCATGCGGGTGTGTGTTTTAAGGTTGCTTGCAATGTGTGTGCATTTTTATTAATTACCATTGTGTTTTGTCAATTACGCATGCGTCCCGAAACTTCGAGTGATGAGAAAAAGATTAATTTTACATTGTTGAAAGATTATAAAATGTTAGTATTATATTTTTATTTGTTAGCGAAATTGTTATAATTGATTTATAAATATTTCAAATTATTTATGATGGAGGGGGGGAGGGGAGGGAGAGATTAAAAAAGTATCCTCGATGTTTCGCAAAATTAAATGTGTCGACGAAAGTCGAGACGATTTTTTTTCTCTCAGAGTATTTCACAGTGCTGATTTATGCTGAAAAGCGCGTGGCATGACGTGTGAGTAGTGCTCTGTTTGAAGCACATAGCTTTGATACGTATGAATTTTCTTTGTATGTGTAATCTCTCGAAGGTGGTTGCATCAACGTCAGTTAACGCTAATCGCGATTAATTAGGCTGGAGGAGAAGCTGCCGTGGAACAACGGATCTGTCCAAGTTTGTGCGACTATTGTGGTACTTGGCTGATAAACTTACCGGCCGACTCGACTCTCCGGTATCGATTAATTAATCAATCAACGACGCATCGGTGGCATCGTCGGTATCGATTAATTAATCAATCCACGACACCTCTCCATCAGCCTAAAACTTTCCTTCGTGGATATCGCGTCGTGGCCGAGGCTGCGATCTAGAAAGGACAGATAATCGATAATTGGAATTAGTCAACCAGTAGAATTGGTGCAACCTGACCTCGGGCGTTCTCACTTTAGTTTAAATATGGCACAGCTCTTCTATCGATATTGGTGCGCGAGCCAGTCTTTTCGAAAAGCTCTTTTTGCAATCCTCTCTTTTACGTATAAGCACACCGCCAGCCGCAGTAACATCACGATGAGGAGTGGCGAACCCTCGCATCGGCACGCTGTCGCACCGGCGAAGCTCGGCGCGTCCACCAGCTTAACCTTGAGCGGGACAACCTTTAGACGACTGATATTTTGGTGGCAGGGTGTAAAAGCGAAGGGCCTTCGATGGTACATCGAGAATCTGGATCAAATTCCAAAACTTTGTCCACAGACGACTCGGAGATCGAATATTTCCCGATCTCGCCAACTCTGACGAGGATCCGCGTGCATCGAAGAAGCGCCTCGTGCACGTCAAGAATCACCTCGTCCACCACGGCATTCTCAACGTGGCACGAGTGGTCGATATTGTCCTCGATCGATACAAGATCCCCGCCGCAGGTCATGAGAGCCCCTCCTCATAGCCTCTCATCATCCGGTAGAGCTCTTCCGCAAACTATGTCGGCGCCGAGGCCTCCTTCGCCGCCCCGAAGAAAATCATCACGCCATAACAGAACCTTGAGAAAATTATATTCGGAGAATACGCGATTGATCGATAATTCGTACACTGCATATTCGAAACCTAGGCACGAACAGTGCTTCGCGCATGCCGACAGCGTGTCGAGCATCAGGTCTCTAAGAGAGAGATTTTGCAGTAATCTCGAGCGGCATCGACAAAGTCGCGAGCAGTTTCATAGCACAATCGTACGCACGTCCTCCAGCAGCCCGATTGCCTCAAAGACCACCAAGGTGTCTGCTTTGTTCTCCAACACCTTCGGTAAAAGAAAATCGGATCCCTGCTTGTCACAAACTCAATTTGAAGCAAAGAAGTTAAACTTGCCGTCAAGTAGTGCGAGAAATCACGTTTGTTCTTCAACGTCGCCGGCATCGAGAAGTATTCGCGAATCTTCAGTGAAGCTTGATAAACTCACAGCAGTAAAGGTACCATCCAGACACGCAACTTCTGTTGCCACTAAAGTAAGACAGAAATCTCCAGAGAGAATAAAATCGGAGCCTCTCTCAACTGCGAAGAGAGAGAAACTTCGTTTGACAAAGAAAGAGCAAGAACAATCTTGTAGGAGGCTAAGCAGATCACAGGAACTCTCCTCACCAGTGGAGGTTAAGAAAGCTTTGCAGAAGCACAAAGAGAAAGAAACGAGGGACGTGCAGACTAAGATACTTTCGTCGGGCACTGTAGTAAAGAGCTCGACGATCTCGTCGACGAGTAAACAAAAGCGTCCAGTGGATAAATCTCTCAAAGCTGTTTCGCTCAAGGGACAGGAAATATTACGAAAGACATCTGAACAGCGTCCTGAACAGCGTTCTGAACAGCTTACGGCGACGAAAAGGGCGTCAAGCGCCCAGCTAAAGTCTCCTGCGAAAAGTACGTCATCACAGATCACTAAGCTGGAGCCAAAGAAGACGAAGACTGTCTCGAAGCCGCCAGAAAAGCTGGTTGTTAGCAAAGAATCCTTGCGTTCGATATCTTCGTCCTGTTCCGAAGCGATCAGTGAAGTGAACAAGAGGAAGCGACCTCGAGAGAAACCGCACACGATCGTTAAAACTCCGACAAGAAAGCCAGAGACAATACGCATAACTGTGAACGGTGACAGGAAAAAGATGGATGCGAGGAGGAAAACACGGAGAGATAAGAGCGTCGATGAAGCAGACGTGAGCAAGACTTTGAACGGGTGGAGGGAGATGGCCGAGAAGGACGAGATCAAGATTCTGAGGAGAATAGAGAAGATAGCGCCGAGTGTTGGGCAAGATTCCAGAACCACCTGCTTGACCGTGGAGGAGATCAAGAAACATCAGGAAGCAACGCGCACAGACACTTTCTTCCAAAACCTTTTCTTACGGAATCATCCGTCGCTCGTACAATCTCACGAAGAGAACATGAAGAAGTCTCTCGTCAGCGAGCGTGCAAAAATATTCCAAGACGGCGTGAGGGAGAGCTTCAGGTCGGAGCCGTCTCTGAAGTCTTTGAGCGTGTATTTGGCGCACAAGCGGCCGGTCTCGAACTCAAAGTTCAAAAACTGGGAGCGCGAGAGCGGCGTCTCGTCCAGGAGTTCAAGTCCGTATGGAGTCTGCTGGCCCGGCCGGTCGGTTTTTCAAAAGATCGGCAAGTTTGACAGCTTGTTGAATATTGATGATTTTGGATCGTCCACCATGTTGCGCGTTCGTAGTCCAGAAACTATGTCGCGGGAACACGTGAAGGAGCGAAGTCTAAGCGAGCCGCCATTGAAGACTCTGCCCGAGTCCAGAGAGTCTTCGCCAAGATCCTCTTCGCCATCTCCGGTGAGATCGCAGGCGTCTCGACGAAGTCACATCTCCAAGCAGGAAGACTTAGACGCCCCGCTGACGATTACGAAAAAAGTAAGAGCCAGAAGCGCCGGTGAGGCAGAAGACGCCAAGAGGGAGGGTTCGAATCTATCATTGACGAAAAGCACCTGTTCATTATCGTCCATGGATCGCGAGGATTATCAACAGTATATACTCGAATTGTTGCACCACAGACGCAAATCGACACGGTACAAAGATCTGCGCGACTTCTATGCGAATCTCAGCAGGATGGATCAGTTGGAGCGTACGTTTTCCTCCGGGGATCTACGACCGCGGCTGAAAAACGAAGAAATCATCGATTACGATCGTTGGAAACGGGTTAGATCGAAGGAGAAGGCAGAACAGGAACTGAAGGCGCTTTATGGAAAGCTGAAGAGCGTTCAACGTGACAAGGACTTTCTTTTCAGCGCGAAAGACATTGATAAATTTAGGTGGCACGGCGATTGTGGGCTGCGCTGCAAGGAACGCTCCGTGGAAGATATCTTGCAGTATTTTCGAAGACTTCAGAGCGAGGAAGGCGAACTGGACTTCTCCAAGAAAAAAGCTGTCATGCAGAAGGATACATACAAACCTCTCTGGCGTGGAAATTCGGTCGTGAACGTGGCGACTACGATGCAGCAGAAGGCGAATGTCAATTTTCGAGATACTAACAAATTTGCAGATTATCATCCATCGTTACAGAGGAGTCTCGGCGGCAGCAAGAAGTTCTGGAGCAGTTTGTCCATCGAGCAGGTAACCAACCTAAAGAAGCAGCTAAACGAAATTTACGGTAGCGACGGTCCTCAGAAACGATCGAACGACGACGTTGTCGATGCACCTCGCGAAATTAGCGAGTATCAGCAACCTATTAAAGAAAATCCCATTGCTAAAGACGAAAATTTGACTAACTACGAAATTATTGTACCACCTGAAGGCGATTCCCAGAATTATCCTCAAGACGATTCAAAGAGTCTCCACGTACGATGCCATTCAATGATAGCGACGAACGAGTCAATATTAAAAGAACAGAGCGATGCCGAGAAAACCTTGAAGAAGAGCGATTCCATTGGGCGTTTGAAAAGCATTGAGAGATCAGAATCAGAGAGATCGATCTCG
This sequence comes from Trachymyrmex cornetzi, assembly GCF_001594075.2. Taxonomy (NCBI): domain Eukaryota; kingdom Metazoa; phylum Arthropoda; class Insecta; order Hymenoptera; family Formicidae; genus Trachymyrmex; species Trachymyrmex cornetzi. The sequence goes on from NW_017295960.1 coordinate 332,691, forward strand.
CCGTCGATGTCGGAGCTGGAGAAGAAGAGGTTGTCGTTGACTCTCGGTAAAGAAGTGCTGGACAAAATGATGCGAAAAAGACAATCCTCGCCTTTAGCGCCTCGCGAGACTCGTGGTAGCATCGCCGCTGCCTTAGCGGCCACGAAGATACCGGCAAAACCATCTACAAAGAGTACCGCAAGACCTCCTTATGCGCCCGACACGCCCAGCGTGGCCAGCACTTCCCCCAGGACCTGTTATTCCCTCGAAGCGCCATATGTTGAAGACACGACTAAATCGAAAGACAAGAGCGACTTTCTGCTGGTGTTGACGCCCAATAACGAGAGCCCCAGCGACAAGCAACGCGTGGAGACCGTGCTCGAAGAATGGTCGAAGAAACCTCCCTTGTTGGCCATGACGGTACCAACTGAGAAAGCAAGATCGAGCAGCAAGTTTGCATCGGGCAGCGATGGAGACAGCATGACGGAGAGTTCGGAGACTTCAGTGAGAACGGTGATCCAGCGGGGCAATGGACCCGAGATGGAGGATGTATCGCGGAAGATCGAGTTCTTCGAGAATGTGGAGAAAAGAACAGAACAGAAGGAGATCGTACCGATGGCGACTGCGACGACGACGACCACTACGACGTGGACGTTTCGCGGCAAGAAGAAGTTACCGTCGTCGCAGAGCTTCGCTGATCTGAAAGAGCTTTTTGGCGAGTCCGAATCAGCCAAGTATAGTTCGCTGGCCGGTACTGCCGGTAGGCTCGATCGATCGCGATCGACGTCGCCGCGGGAACGAAAGATCGACGGCAGTTCACCGACGTTGCCGGAAGTGACGAGTACGCGACAACAACGACGGTCGTTCCGCTCCTGTTCACGGGAGCGTGAACACGACGCGAGGCCGCGCAGCGTCAGTCCGTATCGCGCGACCACGCGATCGAACTCGTCCTGCAGCGTGGACAGCGGCAGCGGTTGGCCGCGCAGTTCGTCGCCGGATCCCGAGAGGTACTGGCGAGCCTATCTCAACCCGGTGCGGAACGGCACGGTGCGTAGGTTACGCGCGAGATTCGAGAGCGCCGAGGACCTGCCTCGACGCGTCAGGATCACCGCCGCGCCGAAGCGCTTTCGCAGCGATCCGGAATTGGCACGGAGCTTCTTGAAGAAGGCGAGCGAGGGAGAGGAGCGTGGCAGTGCTCTGAAGCCTCACGAGCACGTCGACGTGGCATGGTTGCGCAAGAAATTCGAGACGAAGAAGGGACGACCGCGGATAGGACGAAGGGGCGAGTCACCACCGATCCCGCGGGTACCGTTGCGCCGGGAAAATCTCTCGATGCCGCACATCGATGTCATCAGCAAAACAGTCGAATTGAAGGAGCCCCAAGCTACCAGCACTGTCACCAACCACGTGACCAGACGAGCGGAGACCAAAGAACTCGAGGCGAAGAGACCGGTCTGCCGGATGCGGAAAAGATTCGAATCATTGGACACCGGTGGTGGCCGAACTTCCATAATGGGCGAGATGTTCACGTCGGCGCCGGATGTGCGTGAACTTCGTGACATCGCGCCTTACCTGGCCGGGAAGTGGGTGGCGCACCGGTACCCCAGTCGTCGGGACAACATGCGCTCGTTGTCGTCACCGGCCGATCTCAGGATTCACCGGGGTACCTCGAAGACGCGTTCTTCCTCGGTTGACAAGAAGAAACCGGAACGTCCGCGTGCCACCTCCTCGTCACCGACGCGACCACGAACGACCCCTGCGTCGATCCTCAAACCGTCACAGCAGACTGTCTTCGCCGGACAACCCTTCGACCCCGACAAGCACAGACCGAGGTTCAGGTACCAACCACCGCCTCCGCCGCCTTCGCCCACCGCCGTGCGAAAGCATAGAACCTGGTGGCCGACTCTGCCTGTCTACATGGCGCGACCTACCGTCACCTTCGAAGGTCTGAAATCTCGTCAGCCATTTGGAGCGTCTAGGCTGGATTGAGTCTTCCTAGATTTCAAAAGCGGGAAGAAGGAGCCAGGAAATTTCTCCGTGTCTTTAGAAATAAATCTAGGTTTTTTTTTTGGTTGATTAAAAAAGTAGAGTTTAAGTTCGTTAAATTGTGTGATTGAATTACGAAAAATTATTACCGCCTCTCGTGGCACCAATATCGTTAGATATTAGAGAAGAACGTGCGTCAAGTTGACCGACAGGTTCACTCGGCAACGTGTGTGCGATTCCTCGTTGAATCCCGCGAGTTGATTTTCATAGCTGGTAGAACGGCTAGTTATTATTTTAATTTTTTTCCGCTCATTCATAGAATACTCGAATGCACCCCCGCCGCCACCAAAATCCCAGCACTGCAGAGACGATCGCCAAGGTAATGCCGATTACAAAGCTCATTTTTATTATTATGTACATTTTATTCTTCTGTGTTCTGTGTGCGTCTGTCCGTTCACGCGCGTGTAGCAGTTTGAATCACCCTACCGTGTGTATCATGACATCTGGCATACTGGCCTTCGTGGAAACTAAACATATTTAACCAACCGGACGGTTTTTTTACCTGGAAATAATTTTGTTTGAAAACTAACTGCTAACATCTAAATAATTATAATGAAATGCTTTTTATTCTATCCTACACTGAGAGAAAAATGTACTAAATTTTAATAAGTATTTGTTTGAATAATACCACAGTTAAATATTTACTAAATGTAACGTATATTTGATACAAGAATCATTAATTTGATTTAACTATAATATTTTTTTTTTATTTAGCAAATATATTTATTTTCTGTAAATAAATATTACATTAATACTATTCAAACGGTTATTTATTAAAATTTAGTATATATTCTCTCAGTGTATTCAAACACTTTTAATCATAAATTTAGCAGAAATAGAAAATAAAAGAGGAAGTATGTAAATTTCTTCGAAATGCGTACATCTTGTGTACACGTCATCGGGTTTAAGACTGATCGATTTAGAGCCATTAAAATTCGGGCACGTAGTCGATACGGGCTTGCTAAATGCGCGTCGTAATAATGCATCGTGGTGCATGTGACTCGGGATGCATGAACGACGCGTGCTCGGGAAAGAGATCGTGCAACGAACGTTTGCACGGGCGATCGAGCATGAGCGCAATAATCGTGCGGTCGATCGGGAGCACTCCGGTGCTCATCCGGTTGGTACATCACGCGGTTTCGTTACCCGCACGTTCGCATAATGCTTGGTCCAGTTCCAACAAATGAATGCGAACAGTCGCGACTGAGCAGCTCGCCTCAATGAGTACAAACGGCGTCACGCTCATTAAAGCAAGCTGTTCATTCACGTTTATTTGCATTTCTTTGTTTGGCCTAAAATCATAAATCTACACTGAAAGAAAAGATTGGTTGCTGCAACAAATTAGATGGTTAAATATGGCATAGCATTTTTAATTGGCTGTAGCGACCAATTTTTGATTGCGTTAGCCAATCGAAATCTTATACCGACATTGCGGATAAGCTAATACAACCAACAATTGGCTGTTGCAACCAATTAAAAATGCTATGCCATATTTAATCATCTAATTTGCTGCAGCAGCCAATCTTTTCTTTCAGTGTAGAATCCTCAAGTAAGAGATTGAACACCATTTAGATTTCTGATTGACTCGCCATATTTTTCAGGACCTGCTAAAATACACTGCTAAATTTCGTAATAAATGTAAATAACGTGTAACTGAATCTTGTGGTCGTGAGATAATAGAAAAGTAATGAATGATTTAATTAAAAAGTTACAGTAGAGGTAGTTTTAAATGTAATGAACATGTGCATTTTAAATTTAAACAGATCCACATAAAATTTTATGGAAAGTACATTAAATTCCACGTACATGTACACGAATATACTTTTCAATTACAAATACATTAAATGTAACGTAATATCATGAAATTAAATTCAACTTGTGTAAAAGTACATTAAATTTCATGATATTTTTAGCAGTGTAGGATGAGATAAATTATGCACAAGATTCACTGTTAAATCTATAGTGTCAAATTTAATCTAATGTGAGTCGCCACTGCTACTAAATATATCGTTATTTTTTACTAAAATAATAATTAAATTTGATATTATATACTGTTAAATTGATATTGTCTAGTGTCAAATATAAGTGTTTTAGTAAAAAATAATATTATTAAGTAAGAGCAGTGGCGACTTACATATTAAGTTAATTTGACCCTACAAAATTTAACAGTGTAAAATGAAATATCTACGCCACTCATTCTACTTTATGCATCTACCTTATTCTAAGCAGGTCTGGAAAATTATGGCGGACTAATCAGAAGTTGTCTAAACGGTGTCCAGTCTCTTACTTGAGGATCTTTATATAAACCGCGAGCCACCGACGCGAAACGTACCGAAAATAATATGCACTTTCGCATATGGAGAAATCTCACCGTGACGAGTCGCTCGGCCCCGATTAGAAATTTGATATAAATGCGCCTTGTGCTCGCTTGTGCTTTCCTGTAGATGCGCGAGATCGTGAAACAGCACATGAAACGTCAATGTTGAATGCGTCACTGCATGACATTAGGGATACCTGTATGTTTTATCATTTTTCAAAAAGATTGAGCGTGAGATTAGACCGCTTAATTAAAATATTTTTGCAATTTTTTTATGTATAAAACATTCAGAACGTAACATATTAGTAACGATAGCAATTAGTTATTACGGCTGAAAAGTGAAACGAATTAATTGCGTGCGTATTAAAAACATAACAACTTAACAGAAGTATGTACATATTTAATATTATGTTACGTTTTATATTGCATAAAAAAGGGAACGAATAATCAGGAAACGACGGAAAAAAATGATGGCAACGTTTCGGTGTGGACAAAGAGAAAACTGCATTTGTGGCCTGTTATGTGATCGATTGATTATGTTCGGTTTACCCATCAATTCTCTATATAATCAGGGTGTTATCGCTAATCCGGAAAATCCCGCTTAGAAATCAGTCACGATGAAATAATTGCGCGTATTATGATGTCAAAGAGTCCCTAAATCACTTCATCAGTTTTACGATGTCAAGGGCATTCGCGACTCCGCTAAACATGGTCGCGCATACTAATTGTCTAACGGGAAGGTAACAGTGAACTGGCTGTCGTTCAATTTACACGTGAATACCTAGGAGCACAATACGTGAGCGACACGAAAAACACACTACCTATTTAATTATATTATATACACCTGTATAAAAGATTTCCGGGTCCAATATTAATTATTCTTCGATTTATCGCAAAACAAGATGAATGTAGGGACTGTTACACTAACAATGAGAGAAAATTGTACTAAATTTTAGTAAGAATTTATTCGAATAGTGCCAGTTGAATATTTACTAAATGTAAACATATATTTATTTGATACAAGAATCATTAATTTGATTTACTTCTATATTACTATACCCCTATTATTATACCTATTACTATTTTATTTAACTTTTTATAAATATTTATTTTCCGTAAATAAATGTTATATTAGTACTATTCAAACAATTATTTATTGAAATTTAGTACATTTTTTCTCAGTGTATTTATTATTAACAAAGAAATATTTTACTTTTAAATGGAAAATTCTTAAGTCTAGAATAAAATGATTTTGGACATCGGTTTCGTATCAAATACTGTGGCGCCAGCATAGTGTGTTATAACGTCGGATAAAAATTATTCTAAACGTAAGAATATGTGTTATTCTTGTTTTAAAACAATAATACCCATTTCTACCAATGTAGATTAGTTTCAATTTTGGTTCAACTTACTCTTTATCTTTTTCTAGTTCTAACAATGAGAAAAAGATGAAGAGTAAGTTGAATCAAAATTAGTTAATCTACAAAATCATTCTACATCGGTAGAAATCATATAAGTCAGTCTTATTTAATTCGAGGCAATAAGAATTTAATCTAATCTAAATATTATTTTATTTTTATACTTTTATAAGATTGTAATAAGATTAAGTACGTAAAAAATATGTTTTCGTTTCGTTATTGGACATTCTTTCTGAGCAGAGTAAAAAATACTTTTAAATAAAAACCTGTTTGGTTTCGAAATCTTGCGCCGATCAGAGAAGATATTTAAAAGTCATTAATGTTACGAAATACGACATGCAACTTCAAGACAGGAAGGCGCAAAGCCTCAACAAATTTAATGCTAATGATGTCGATCGTATCGCTTAACGTTAGATCATACCGTAGACGCGATATTACGTGCCGCTAAAATTGGTACAAGTGGCGGTCACGATTATTTTCGACGCGATGATCACAGCGCCGAAGCCGAAGCGGTCGTCGCGATGTCCACATATACTGTTAAATCTTATAGTATCAAGTTAACTTGATGTGAGTCGCCACTGCTCCTACTCAATATCGTTATTTTTTACTAAAACAATGGTTATATTTGACACTATACAGTATCAATTTAACATTATACATAGTGTCAAATTTAATTATCATTTTAGTAAAAAATAACGATATATTTAGTGGAGCAGTGGCGATTCATATTAGGTTAAATTTGACACTACAGATGTAACATTGTACTTTAGTTAATACTGCGCGGTAAATTCGACCATCGCGCACGATTGTCATCGTCATTGCATAACACAATTAACATACCTAATCGTGAGCTCGCGTGACCAGTTTGGAACGCCTTTGGCACTGCAACGATTCTCGGTATCGAGTCGTTATTTCAAATATTTGCTACAAACGTGGAGACTCTTGTCGATCGTCCCTTCTTATCTAATCTCTCGATGATTAACGTGCGTGTGTGTTTCCGTGTTCGACATGTGCAGTTTCGTCGACGATCATACCAGGTGGAATGGGATCTATATAGTCCGTCTTCTCCGCAAGAAGCGATACGAGCGTAGAAAATAATACCGTCGACGTCGTGAATAATTGGCCTGCTCTGGAAAGTGATTAGCGTGCAAAACAACTCATTACATTCTGCGATGCGCTTATATCGCACGCGAAAAACATCGTACAACAACGTGGCTTTTGTCAGTGGCCTTGAACGTCTTTATTACGTCGACCATATATTTATCTTTGCGGATAACGACTCGAAGAAATGACGGCTTACGTAGTTCTCTCACAAACTTTATGTAGCCGTGTATGTTATTTTCTCTCGTGCATTTGGCAAGAATAATTCGAGATTCCTTCCGCATGGCGAAACGTCGTCGATCATTTGTGATTTAACGTTGACACCAACGTCCCGAAATATATCGAGGAACCTAGGCTTTGGTACGGAACCGTTGGAAACATGAGTGTACTTCGTCCAAAGGCGTTCCCCGCGGTTCCTGCTTGGTGAACCGTTCTTCAAGGAGTAGGGAGCCGCGATAACCGGTGCCAACGTCGCGGCGCCTTCCTCAGACGCGTTTCGCGTGCGTCGCGCTACGCAGGTACCGATAACAGGTGTCGGCGAGGTACGCCGTTACGCGAGTGTAAGACAATTCAATCAATTTTAACAAGAGGTTCGCTCCTCAAGAACGTGATAATCGTGTTAAATCGGCACTTCGCGATCGTGCGAGCCCGTTTCACGGAAGTTCTGCGTCGCGTTGAGTGGCGGTGCGACGATTTGAGGTGAATTCTGTGCGATCTGATACGTATTACGCGTACAAGGTCATCTGATATAATCCGGACGTAATCAACGCGAATTCATCCGTACAGGGTTGCCACAAAATTGGAAATCAAGGAAATGTCGGGGAAATTGAAAACGATCAGGGAAATCAGGGAAAAGTCAGAGAATTTTGCTAAGTTTTCTAAAAAATTAAAATTATTAATTTTAAAGAAGTTCGATATTTGGAATACTACTAATTTCACAATAAAATGCAAGCAGTGCAGTGACATTAATATACACGGAGAGGATTTTTTCTTAGAGTTTACTCTGAAAATATGATAGTCGTGGGATAACATTGTATTTTGAAGAATTTTTATGTAAATCGCGCATTCATTAATAAAGCTACAATAAAATATAAAATAAGTTTGATTAATTTTATTGAAGTGTATAGTAAAAATCTTTAAAATATTGTGTTGTACCAGAACTACTATATTTTCAGGGTAAATTTTAAAAGAAGAAGCTCTCCGAGTATAATAATAATTTACATCACTATGTTAAATTGTCAACAAAATATTTAATTAATAATTCAATAGTTTCATAGATCAGGACGAAAATACAAAAGAATTAAAAATATTATTGACAGTCAAAGAAATTATGAAATTTTATCTGAAAATCGGGGAAAAGTCATAGAATTTTAGGACAAGGAATTTGTGACAACCCTGTTTATACAGCGAAAACAAGAGTGAACTTTGAACGACACGTTTACCAGGTCTGTTAAAAATTCAGGATCGCATCGACCGTGAGTTCAGTGGCCGATTGAAATGCGAGAATAGCTTGGTTTCAAATTGAAATCGAATTTAATTACCCGCAGATTCGAGCCTTTGTCCGATAAGAGAGCAATCTCGAAACTTTTAAGGGATAGTTTAAACGAAACGGCGAAGTAGAAATAAGTCACTTTGTCAGTGAAATCGTTCTCGATGAAAGAAAAGAACACGGTATATCTTCCTCGTGCCATGAATGCGTTGATCCACATTGCACCGGAGACTCATTTGAATAGAATAGTCATGAGAGTGCAAGTAGCACCTTTCTCAGAGAAAAGTTTTGCACCCGCTCGTAAAATACAAACAGCCGCACTTCATTAAGGCACTTAAACCTCCGCGAGGTGGGTCTATTTAATAAGGAGCTCTTCTCCAGATTACGTGTGAATGTTCTCGCTTCTAACACGGTTTTCCTTAAACGGCGTATTCTTCACATTTTTCTGTAGCGTCACAACAGCACGCGAAAGTTTCACGGAAACTCGTTCGTTCTCGTTAATTATACGTTACGAGGTCTGCGGTTAATGAGTCAACGTCATTACGTCGTTCGGACATAAAACGCCACGTTTCACGGGACGCGATGAGTGATGTTAAACTTTCAATGAAAGTTCTTGCTCATCTCGAAGGAAGAGAGAGAAACGATAACGCGATGACGGTACAGAAGAATTATCGGAATCGAAATTACGTTTATGTATCGACGATATTGTTTGCCAGGGATACGAAAACAGACATTGGCACATTGAGAAACGTGACACGGAACGACGCGATCGTTTCAACCTTGATAGCCGACGTTGCAGCTCACGTTGCACATCCGTTCGCGTACGAGTCACCGTTACGACGACACGGTCCTTAATACCCAAACTGACGTAAAAGTGATCGTACGTGGGATCGGCTCGTTGAATAAATGATCGCGAGTCATCGCCCCACGACAATAACAAATCGAGTCTCTCTCCATTCGGTCGCCCGTCACCAAGAGTTGATTACCTAACGTAGAATCACGCTTTCCATTTCTGTTTGTAATCGCGCGATTAATTTCACGAGGATCACGATTGTCGATCAGATTCTGTGCAATATCCGGCGTGGCAAAAGATCGTCCTCGATCCTGTCCGCCGGAGATTAATATGCAGCTTGATTTGATCGCGATTTCCGCTCGGCAGCGAAGCGTACACTGAAAAAAATGTTCACGATTAAATCAACGAAAAGATTAAAATAATTAAGATTGATATTTTAGTGTGGACAAACTCTCTAAACTCTTTGGAGTGTGAATTTCCCTCCAAAAATCTCATTCCAAAAATAATGTGAAATCTTACTCTAATAATGTGAAAATTCTGCCTCTTTTTCAAGATTTTAATTAGGACAGACTCTAAATTTTTTGAGTGAATCTCACTTTAAAACAGGATTGACAAAGACTAATTTTTTTTAAATAAAACATGTTTCTTCTTTTTTACATTGTTTTCAATGTTTTAAATATGCTTTAAACAGTATTATAAAAAAAACATGTTTAAAACGTATTAAAAACAATAATCAAGCATATTTTAAACTATATTTAAAACATGTTTAAAACCAACCCTGCTTTAAAAGGGTGAAAGTTTTGCCATTTTTTTTCAAATTCCAATTCAAAGTATTTAGAGAGACAGAAATTCTGTTTGGTCTCACCAAAATGCCATTTTTGTTAGGCTCTTTTGTTAGTTTAATCAGAAATTGCTCTCATAAAATTAAGGAAAACACGAGGAATTGGGAAGAGACGCAGAGTCTGGTAAACGTGTCGTGCGGATACCGAGTGCTTTAATTTCTCCTTAGAATATTCGCGAATCCGTCCGACTTGATATTCGCGAGTCGTTCTCACGATGAGGAACGCAGTGAACGAAGTGGGAACTCGGACGATATTGCCGCTCGTCGCTGACCTAGAGCACAGTATACAGTGGACCAGTCTGGCGAACGACATCGACAATCTGGTCAAACTCCGTCATCCGGCTAAACCGGTGATCCGACGCGACAAACAAGAAACCCGGATCGAGAGGCACACCTATCAACGGGTTTCCATGCCGGAAATGCAACGGGCGTGCACGGTACATTTCGAGGATGATCGCGACACGCCCTTACGAAGAGACTGTCTGGAATCCGAGAACTGCCGATGGAGCTGGAAGCCACGGACGGACTTTGAGAGGGAGTACTTTTACAAGGATTACAAGGACTATTACTGCAGTGACCCGGGAAAATGTCTCGAGCCCGTCTCGCACGAGACGATCCCGAGGGATCGAAGCTGCCTGCAGGAAACACTACACTCTTCCGGAAGTCCTGCCACGCGCGCATCATCCACGCGATCTCCCGAGGGGCTCGAGAAGGAGCACTTCAGCGACAGCAGAGAACGGCTACATGAAATCTTTGAACATAATCGGTATCTCCGGCGACAGTTCTTCGCTGATATGCCGGGGAACGCGCGACAGAATTGCAACGGTCTCACCGGGAATGTCGGAAGGAGCAGCCAGGAAACGCCGAGGCGTTGTACCGGGTTCGGTAGCACCGAGACGCTCACTAGTCAGAGCAATCAATCGTCCGTGAGCAGTATAAACGACCGGAAGTCCCGAGCGCAGACGACGCGCACTCCCGAGGAAGAGGAGGAAGAGATGGACACGTTAACCGAGTTCGCCAGAAGGAACTTGTCTCGAGTCGTCAATCGCAGGAACGGTCGCGCTCGGAGAGACGGCAGAGTGCTCGTCAACATCCTACCCGGAAGCGAGATAAGACGAGCCGACGTGAGGAACGTAATGTCCGTTAAACTCGATGAGGCGAGTAATGAACGGAGCGAGGGATCACCGCTCGTCGAGGAAGCTCGAATTCGAGACGCGACGAGTGAGAGGAAAATCCAGGGTAAATCGCGTCAGTGCCGCATCAAGGAGAACGAGATTAATCCCGACGCATGGTACCGAGAGAGGAATCTTCCGGAGTACATCTTCGGCTCAATCGCGAAGATCGATTCTAAGACTCGAAAAGAAGACTGGGACTTGCCGGATGGGAGCGGACACCGCAACATGGACGAGGCAAAAAACAAATTGGCGCGGAAGAACAAACTCGAAGGGGATCAATTTTCTCAAAACGAGCCTCTCTCTCGGATCATCCGTGATTACCGCGAGCGATCAGACTCCGTTTCGAAGAACATCGACGAGACGAGCATGTCGAAAAGCGAGGATAGGACTTGCTGGGATCTAGATCTTTGCAGGTCTCTGCCGAATCTGACGATCCTGAAGCGGAACCTCGACACTCCGCTCTACGTCGCCCGTGCGGTCAACGTTCCCGAAGGACTCGAATTACTCGGATCGTCGGACGATCACGAGCTCGAGCCTCGTGTCGTAAGATCGAGTCGTGTCGAGTTCAAGCAATCCCGAGAACAACGATCGGGACAATGCGAAAAGATTGTAGATCGGACACGCTCGATCAACCGTGGACAATCGACATCCAAATCGACGATGGACATATTGGTCTCGCCCAACCGTTCGACCCCACGGCGCGAGGTCAAGGCGACGAGAATTCCTCCTCCCTTGGACCTGAGCATGGTGAACGAGCGATGCGAACTCATGGAAGCGAACGAGAGGAAGCATCTGAATGATTATAGCGTCGACGTGGCGATTCTACGCCGTCATGAGGATCATATGAAAGATCCGCTGACCGTTGCCGAGAACGTTAACGACGTCGTCAGAGATAACACCTTGTCGAAAATCGTGGATGAGAGGAACACGAGAGGAGATCGTCCACATGGAAGAGACTCTATCGGAAGACGGCAATTATCCAAACCTCGGCACAAATCCTGCGGCGATCTATCGTTGACCGGTGAACTACAGGCACCCCAGCTTGTCAACAATTGCAAGAGCTCTACGAACGATCTACAGGGAGCAGATCCCGCCTCGATCGAGATACTTCCGATTGACCCTGATACCTGCCGCCGTGACCGAATCACCAGCAGCCCTTTGTTCGATCAGACGAGTCCGATTGGCGGACTTCACGCCGCCGGAAGCGCGCTTCCGTCTACGGTCTACGGACCGATTCCGTACAGTCAGTAAACATGCGCATAATTTTCCTGAAATAATGCTCTTCCTGCCGCGCGTAAATAGCCGCGCGCCCCGTTAGAATCGCCTCGGCATACCTAGCTGTTGCTGGTGTCGTTGGCGCCATGATTGAGAAGAAGGGAGAAAAAAATAGAGAGAAATAAGTAGAGGCATGGTACCAATTAGGTAGAGCAGCATATCCTTTCCGGAACGTTGTTTTAACTTAGGAAACTCAATAACCTCAAATTACGTGTTCAGATTCGAGTCGATAGAAGTATTTTGAAATATATCTGTATCAGATATGTTAAAGCCCGTATATTAAATTAACTTCGATATATTAAAGTAACTTGTGTTATATAAAATATCGTAATAAAAAAAGTTTGAAATGCCTTCGCCAGCAATTGGAATCTTTAAAAACATCGATATTTTGTTCGTGAATTTTAGGTAAATTTAATTTATCTATAAAAAGTAAATAAAATACAATACATTCAATTGCTGTGATGGTAAAAATTTGTTGAAGTTGAAACTTTAACAAGTATACTAGAATTCTTTTAGATTTTTATATAATCCGGAACAATAACAAATTTTTTACATATTGTTTCAGTTAGGTCGTATTGCAAGTTCGAAAATAATTGGCACGTATATCTGAGATATATTTATTTAATAATGCATATAGATTTGTTATTCCAACGTCTAACTTTGATCGTAATTGGCACTTTTTTATTTGAATAAAAAATTTACTCTGTTTCTCGAAGATTGCTGACGAGAGGATTAAAATTTCATGTTGCCAGCGATTAAAGATAATTGACACGACGTAAATATCAAGTCGTAAGGCGAAAAGTGTACTTCTCATAATCCACAAAAACTCTAGAAACGCGTCGAGCATAGAACGGTAAATCGAAATTAAATTATATGAGGAGAGGATCAGATAAAAAGAATAATAAGGTACCGTAACAAAATAGTCTTGGCACAGGATAAGCGCGAGAAACAGAGAGGTAGAGAAAGAATCGATCGCGTGAGAATCTCGTTCAATGAAAGCGGTGAAAGGTGTTGCGGCGTTCTGAGAGAGAGACTGAAATTCAGTTTCTCGTTTCGGCATTTGTGATGAGTTAGCGTTACACGCTAACAAATCGGGTTACACGAGTAACGATGGCACGAAACAAAGTAGTTCTGCGGAATCGCGGGAGAATCCACCGAGATTTCACTGAAGAAGGATAAAAGTTTGTGATTTGAAATCTGATCCGATAGGAGAGATTTTTTAAAAATTATTTTTATTCCATGCACATTTGTTTTATCTTTTTATCTCATGACATTTTTCTGTTATCGTACATCGCGATGATTCCCACTTTCAGCTGTTCGGGTTGAAAAATAAATTCCTTGCGATTGGAACCTGAGCACGTATCATGGAACTATTTGGAATGGATTCCGCTAGAAATTATTTAATTATTCTCTACAGTTCTACACTGAAAAGAATAATAGCTAAATATTGAGTGAAATAATTTCAATCAAATGTTCGATTAATTTAACCATAGATAATTTTACTTTTCTAAATATTTAATCACCAAGTATTACCAGATGTAATAATTATAACCAACCGTTGTTAATAATTATTAAATATTTAGAAAAGTAAAATTATTCTAATTAAACATGAGAATTCCTATATTTGATTAAAGTGAATTTTAATGCTTAAATATTTCTGTGTGAATTTATATAAATATCTGATTCTGTAAACTACACGCCGAAATCTTTTTCGTAACGCATTTATGAGCAAAATCAGAGTAATAATATTATTTATTAAATTGACAAGCAATGTAATAATTTTTTTGACGCTAATAAACATCTTTATAAGAATATTAATAATTATCCTCAAACGGCACACTTCATCCCAGCACCTATAAACGACACACTGCTGCAAATTGGGATTTTGTGATTTCATTCACTTATTTAACCATGATAATGTTCTTCAAAATACTTTCAAAACTATACTTTCTTGGGGTAAAATTTCTCAACAAAGCGATTAGTGCAACTCAAATTTAGTTAAATTATTCTTAAGTTATAAAAAAATTGTTATTAAAAAATGATCTTCTTGATGAATCCCAATGTTTTGAAAATTTTGCTGGTGCGAATTCGCACCAGTGTGCCGTTTGAGGGTTAAAAATGAAACCTAAAATTATTTTTGATTGGATTAATCAAACATTCGATTGCAATTATTTCACTCAACTTTGATGGCTATTACCACGCTTTTTTTTCAGCGTATTGTGTTTTCTGGAACCAAGGAAAAACGGAATAACTCGTATCGCAATCCATTTCGAATGGTTTAATAATACGTGCCCTAAAAGACTTCGTCGCCGGTTCGAACTCTCGCGATGCTTACGTCGACCTGTGTCATCGCGGCTGCGCTTTATTAGGAATTGATCGGTTGCAAGCTGTATTCCACTTTATCAGTCGCACGGTCTCGTTGCAGCCCGACGCACGCGAGTACGCATCGTGCCTGCAGGTATGCACGCGCGTGCTGTTGCATCGCGATAAACTGTCGTCATTATCCCGCGCAGCGCGTGCACGAAAGCCAGGTGCGTGCAAAACGCTTTTGTTCGCATCTGAAATACGGAGAGCTTCCTAGTTTTTAAATACTCTTGAGAGATAAAAGAGGAGAAAGGGAACAGAGATAAAGACGGAAATGCGTCACGCGAATCGATACGCGGTCGTTAGTTCCTACGTGCTTTTGCATAAATAAATAATAATCGCCTGTAAATGCGTTAAAAGTTATTGACAGGGATATTTAGCGGAAACTTCTACATGTTCCGGGTCGTTATAACTGTCGTTATAATTTTGCAAATATCGGTGTAATAGATACTATGTAATAGACTCCCTGCACTATGTTTTATATTTAGTTATGTTGTATCACGTGCGCGTAATCAAATGTAATCGAGCATTACATGAACTCGTGTTCAGACACCGTATCTAGATTTTTGCCTCGTGTCGGTCGACGACCGCGTCTTGGGTATCGTTTCTCTCCGCGAAGAAGCCATATGTTGTAGCAGAATGAGATAAACAAGCGGTGGTCTCGATGTGGGTTAAACCGTCGTCTTCTTTATGCGATTCAATTCTTCCTCCATGATATTATCTGGCTGGATATGATTGTCGCATGCTCTAATAACTGTCGGGACTTGAGCATCATCAAACGTTAAAGACGCCGAGACACTAAAATCCCGTCTCTTGCGAATGTGATCTTAATAATCTGATAGCGAATTCAGTTCATTCATTTGCATCGCATTACATTATGTTAGCGCATACTAAAAGCTAAAAGCTGTTATACATGAAATTAGAAAAGTTAAATGTATAAGTAAAGCTATAACGATAAGATTCCTGATAATTTAAAATATACAAATAATATTAAGTCAGTGCAAAAGCTCTGACCCAATTTCAAACAAGTTTTTATGTAAATTCAGAACATTAAATATTTTACTCAAATTGGCAATTATGATACTATTCAATAGAACAAAATTTCAACTTTATGAATCTGTTCTTTTAATTGCGATACGATTTTTTACGAAGTTATGAACCAAAGTCGAAGTGCTATTTTTTTTTATTTAATCCGCGATAACTCGGCAATAAAAAATCTCAGGAACATTTTTAAAAAATTTCGCAGGAAAAACTTTCACGTTAGAAAATTTTTATAAATTTTTTTGGCACGTTAGATATCTACAAGATGAGAAGAAAATTTCTCATTTTGTCCAGCTCGTAGTTTTCTATATGTGAAAATTATCAAACTCACAGAAACTCAAAAAACATAGTGACCTTTCGAAAGTACAGATTTTAACTTTTAAATCCCTTTTTTTTTAAATTTAAATGTTTATTTTTAATGAAGTTGCAGTTACTTGAATTTTGAATGATAAATCGAGTCAGAACTTTTGTACTAATTCAACAGAATAGAAATCAGCGTTTATAAAAATATTTTTAATGGCTCAAAGAAGACATAACGTGTGACAGAAAAATATTTCTGTTAAACTTCATAGTCGTCATCAACGAGACAAAATATACAAATCATATATTACTTTTCGCATTAATGCGTTCCATCCATTGCGGTAAAAGCATGTAAATATTTTAACGATTAAATTACTCAATTATGATATTGTCACGCTATTTAGCAGAATATGCAGGTATTATTTCATTGTTAAAGTTAATTACATTATGCCATTGCAGATATTTCGTATAGAGCAACATTTAATGTACACTAATTTAGTGTAGAGTGACGAAATTCACCATGATATTGGACATTTTCCAGCAAAGACACAGTATAACACAATGAATTATCACACCCATTGTCGTTTGCCACTGTTAAAAAAAGGGTGAAATGATTTACCGTATTATTGTCCTTATTAAAAAATGCTCTTTATTATTAATTCGAATTAAAATAACATTCTTTATTATTAATTCGAATCAAAATAACGTCCACGATTGAAAGCAAAAAGTCACGATGTAAGGATCGTATTTCATACTTTAGATTGTCGCGAATTACGAATCTGCGATCGACATCGGAACGTTCGTCATCATTTTTAATAACGACTAGGTTCACTGGAGCGGTTGACGACGACGATGTAACTCGATGAAATGGCACGCGAATTTAAACCGCGCCCCAATAAAACGCGCTTCCATCAATCGAATAATTTAAACCGAAATTAACCACACTCTCTCGCGTCGCATCTCGTCGTGCGTGCCACAGATCAGGGTTTAATCGAATCGAAATTAAATTGCACAAAAGTGTACATGTAGGAAGAAGTAGAGAATATCGTACGTACATTAGAACGTCCTGTGCGAGAGACACAAAAAATTCTAACGGTCCAAACGCGACGTTCGTTCCGCTTGCGGATCAGGTCGATCGGTGACGATAAATGCGCGTCTCGCTTGATGCAGAATCGCCGAGGCGTTATGTGGAGGGTGAGGTGACGATTCACTATCGCTCGCCGGTGCGTACAGAGGCGAAGGAGCCGCTGAGCGAGGAGGAGCTCGCACGTCGCAGCGCGGAGAACATGCGGCGCGTCTACCAGGAGGAGCGCCGTCGCAAGTATCTCCAGGAGTTGCACGACATCGACTCCCGCAGACACACCGATAATTTTATGTAAGTACAAAGGGTCTCCTTCCTCTTTCTCCTTTTGCTCCTTTTAATTCGGGAGATCGCGGTCGAAGGATCGAATCGAAGCTTTAATCACCTCATCTTATCAAGTGAGACTCGAATTACCTTCGTCGATGAAGAAACAAAAACCCTCGCTCTAACGACGTCGTACTAATTGGAAGACTCGCGTATCCTTCTTGCGTATTTTTCTGTGCTTCTCCGTTCACTCCGTCAAACGCGAGAATATTTTCGAAGATGACGTTAATAGTAATGTATGGAGAAAGGCATGTACATCTTCAGCTTGTCATACTCGGCTCATAAACATTTCCTGCTATTCAACGCCGTTGCGTAATGCATCGTGCACTGTGAGTTGTTTTACGCGGGCGTTACAATGAAAGTGTAGGCGAATACACACAGGTAGAAAAGTCGAGAGAGATTTCATTGATGCTTGAGTAGCCCTAGATATGTATTCTCAATAGCGAAATAGAAAGTCCCGAGTTTACTGAAAAGAAAACGTTACAAAAAAACTCTGCCTTAATCTTTACCCATTCATTACTCGCAGTGTCCAAAACATTCCGGTTTTATAAATTTGCTAAATGAATTAAATTTATACACATTATTATATTTAGCACTAATTGTTTGATAATTTAAAAGCAATTTTTTGCATTTATCTTTATTTAAAGGATACACTGAAAAAAACTAAATTTTAATGAATATTTGTTGGAATAGTTTTAAGTAAATATTTATTATAAGTGTAAACATACATTTATTTCATACAAGAACCATTAATTTAATTTAACTATCATTTTTTATTGAGTAAATATTTGTAAGTAAATGTTTATTTATAGTGTACTATTCAAAGAAATATATATTAAGATTTAGTAAATTTTTTTTCAATGTCCATAAATGATTATCAATCTTTATTTAATTGTCAAATCATCAAAGAGAATAATGAAAATTGAGATATAATGGAAATGTCAGAAATACTTAAGGAGGTTATAAGGGCACAAAACACATATATTAATATTTTCGCTTTAAACAAACTACATACATGTGAAAGTTGTGTTCATAACATTCTGATTTTATTGAGCAACACATTTTTATAAGTTATTTTATTTGTTATTAGTTTTATTGTTATAAACAAAAATTGTTAAAATAATAATAAAAGAAAAATATCTAAATGTTTTTATATAAATATATTAAGTACTAAACATGACTTATGCAAAGTTTCATTGAGATTCACCATTAGTTTATAACAAATAACAAATTTTATTTATTTACTGAACAATTAATGTCTGCATCTCAACATAACTTTACAAAAATATTGTTGAATTCCTAGAGTATTTATATAAAAAAATTGAGATTTTTATCATTATTTTATAATACATTTTCATATATTTATATTAGAGTAATTAACATATTGCATTTACCTTACAAATCTCCTTAAGCAATTATATTAGGAAAAAAATCACGCGGGTAATGTAGGGTTAATTAACGTCGTCGACTATCTGACTCTAACGTATTAGCTGGATTTATCATGAATCCTGAAAAAGACTATAGAGGATGTCGAAAGAATAGATTTACATTCCGCCGAGGCGCATTTCGACTGCAAGCACTCGATAATCATCACAATGCCGAGGAGAGTTAGCATTTACTCGGAGCAAACAGAAAGACAATCCTGGTTTGCCGCGGCTGAGAGAAACCATTCCATCTTCTCGACAACACTTCAACAATTTCCAGACCATCGCAGAAATCGCCCATACCCTTGAATCGCTACGACGATTTCGTGGACGATTTGAGCCAGCGAAGTCGATCCCAAGATCAAACACCGGAGCCGCGTCTGGTGGCAAGAGCGCTCTACAATTTCGTCGGCCAGTCGTCCCGGGAATTGACTTTCCGGCGCGGTGACCTCATATTCGTTCGACGACAGGTGGACAAGAATTGGTACGAGGGAGAATACAACGCGATGATCGGACTGTTCCCTTCCAACTATGTCGAGGTAATCGCCAGTTGAATCTAGATTTTATAAGGCGTATATGCGAGAAGTGAAAATTAGATATCTGGCAACAAAGAGAGTATGCTTTTACTAAGTTATTACTTTATTCTGTACAGATCCTACCGTACGACGGTACGATGCGAACGACACCAAAGAAGGCTCACGAGGGACAGGCGCGGGCCAAGTTTAACTTTATCGCCCAGACCAATCTCGAGTTATCCTTGGCGAAAGGTGAGGCTACCGTTGCGAGAAGAATTTCTCTAAACTTGACTCGAGGCAACGTAAGAAACGTAAATTACTTTTCGGCATATTTACCAATATTTGTTCACAGGCGAATTGGTGGTCTTAACAAGGAGGGTCGACGAAAATTGGTACGAAGGACGTATAGGAAACAGAAAAGGGATCTTCCCGATTTCCTACGTCGAAGTTATCACCGAACCCGGACATCGATCAGGTAATTTAAATCAAAGAAGTCAGATCAGTCTTTATGGTAGAGGTTTATTTTGAAAATCTTACAACTTTTCTTTCCTGTTTTAATTCATTATTTTATTACATTCTTTGTCTCACAATATGACATTGTTTTAGCGCCACTATAGTAGCTTTCCCGTCTTGTAAGAGTTAAAAGAAAGCAGCACAGAAACTTGACAGTGATGTTAATAAAATAATTCATTATGTCATTACATTCCTTGTCTCAAAATATGACATTGTTTTAGTGCTTTTCCTATAAAAGTTAAAAAGCAACAAAGAAACCTGATAAAGTGTTAATAAAAACATTGCAAATCAAACTTCTCGTCAAATCGACAAAATTTGCCTTCTTTTATTTTAGAGACACCGATTCAGAACAAACCGGTCGCGTCTCCGGCGGCGCACAGTCTCTTAGCAAACGGCTCGTCCGGAGGGAAAATGAGTATGGGACCCCATCATTACGTGCCGTCCATCCCGGTCAATATCAACACAACCCAGCCCCATTATAATTCACTGGTAACTATCGCGCGATCTTGTGTCATGGCATAATTACTCCGCGGCGTGATTGAATCCTTCCCGTAACGTTTCATTATACCATCGGATAACGGCCGAGAGACGCCATTTTCGTTGAAAGGGACAGTTCTAATAAAGCGAAAGCGTTTTAAAAAATACACGCGTAACAATCCTTTCTCCTCGTACTTTTCAGCCACGTATGGGAGGGAGCAAGTTGCATGTGTCACAACTCAGCGAAACTCTGCATATCGACACACATTCGGAACCGATCCCGTGAGTCTTGCAACCTTTTACATTTAAATGAAAACTTATACATTAATTTTATATGACTTGTTACCCACGTGTGGATCACCGATAACCTACGTTATCGTATTTATGTATTTGTTAAATAACATGTGTCACAATATTTATAGCAGTACAAAAACCGGTCACTATACTAGCTGTCACTGGTGATTAAAATTGCATGGTATACAATAATTACATAGCAATTTATTTTAGAAAATATTTTATGATCGCGTTTCTTTTTATACATTCTAAAAAATAACGGTGTTTATATAATTCTCACTGTGTTGGTGTTAATATTAATACATGGGTTTTAAATCCACATCATGATGGTGTTGATATTATCACCAGAGGTTTGAAATCCACACCGATATTTTTTAGAGGGTAGCTAAAATATATTAAAGTCTGAATTGAAAGTCCAGTCGATCATCAGTAATTCACGCGACACAGAATGCGTTAACGGTTTTTTTGTCTTAATAAATTTGAGCGGTTATCTTCTCATTCGTGTGATCATTCTATCGTGGCAGGAAGCACAAATATTGAACTCATAAGTATTTACATTTCGACAGATACCGGGCGTTATACAACTACAAACCGCAGAACGACGACGAGCTGGAGTTGAAGGAGGGCGACACAGTATACGTGATGGAGAAGTGCGACGACGGATGGTATGTTGGTTCCAGTCAGAGAACCGGCTACTTCGGCACCTTCCCGGGCAACTACGTGGAGAGATTGTGAGGAAGGCCGACGGTCCAGGACGCCACGCGGCGCATCAGGGCCCAGGATAGCTTTCACCAAAGCACTAAGCGTTAGAATAAGCACCAAATTTCTTAACGTTTAACCCAATCGTTTCTGACATTACGAAGATTTCCGCAAGTTACAGTGAAAAGAGACTTTTGTTGAAGGGAATTCTAATATTTTTTTATTTTCTTCTTTTTTTATTGTAAAAGTGGAGAACGGACATGTATATAACACGCATGATTGTAACTTCTGCATCTTTTATGACGCGCGTTTATTTACAGGTAATTATGAGTACAATTTATTTTACGATTATTTATTTCTTTATTGTGCAGGCGCACATTTGCAGTTTTATTTATTGCGATGCATGAAAATTTTAAGACATTTTAACAATCGATTTTTTAAATGATTTAATAACTAAATTTTAATAATTTTGCTGATACGGAAATTTATATCTTCAAAGTTACTAACTAATGAATTTCTTCATTTAATTTTCGGTGACATCAAAGATATTTACAGATCTTACTCGAATTATGCATTATATGTAATTTCACATAACACACACGTAATTGTCGCAAAGTGTTACTGATACAACGAATGAGACTTCTAATTAAATCCACGCGATTGCGTCGCACGGAAGTACTTTCGCCGAGTTCGGCGAATGTGATTAAAAGGTTTCGTGCCACGTCAAACGATTTTTATCGTTCCGAGCAATGAATAATTCGAAAGGCGAGAGGGTTAAGCGTCCACAACAGGAAGTGAAGAAACGTCACAAGAGTCTTCCTTTTTGGGTCTAACGACGATGTTAATTGATAATGCGGTTAAGATAAATGTTAGAACTGTCAGTTTGCGGCGTGGCGTAATGGGGCTCTCGTGTGATCAGAGTTACTGTCCGTATATTAGTAGATTATCAACTAAGATATTGATGTTTCATAAGTATATATATTTCCTCGGTATATACTTTTGTTTTAAAGTCATTCTTTGTTACGATATGATATCTATGCAGTCAAATGCATGTTAACGATATTCAAAAATATCGGAGATAATCGCTGATCATATCAGAGTCTTTTTTTGGCGTCGAATTTACCAAAAGATTTAGCAAAATAGTACGCTAGGATACGTGAGTTTGTAAGTAAAGTTTGTAAGTGTACGATAACAATTAGTAACTTATTGTTACTGCTGTTCTTGGCAGCTGTTAACTTAATTCAGAAAGAATGAAAAAAAGAAGCAAAAAATGAGGCGTGGAAAGAATACAACATCGAAATGGAGAGGGTTTCGAGATATTGAAGAAATAATAATTAGTTTGAAATTTTAGGGCCGTACTCCGAGATGGGAGGCTAATTAGCACGCGGAGAGACTTGTGTTGAGTTAGAGAGACGCGGACGGAGATTTCCCTATGATTTCGGTAGATAAAATCGGCCACTGTTATTGTTGCATTCGTGAGTATTTCGAGACTAACGGACTTATAATTGAAAGTTTGCCTTCCCAAATTAATATTTTTGTAAGCATTATTTGTACCCAGAGTTATATATAAATATACAACATATACATATATATATATAGAGTAGAGATATATCTATGTATACATATATATATATACATACATATACATACAAATATCGTTATACTGTATACCACGCGATAATATATAATAATATATAAAAATAACATACATGTACACTACGAATAATTAGTGTCGGACGTACACGGAAAAATGTGTATATACATACTATTGACAGTTATATACATTCATACAATCGCAACGTGAAAATAGCCAAGCCAGGTCGTCACAGTCTTTTCTAACGTCACTTTATCACGATCGCACGATCGCCTAAGCGTTAAAGGAAGAGACGAACGTAGTCGGGAAACAGACAATACTATTACTATAATAATTATAGAGAAACGAAAGAGAGATCATGTGACAAGGGCATTATACAGGCGCCGGTAGATTCGAAAGCGATAGGTGCCGTTTTTATCTTCGAAAGAAGCTAAGAAGAAAGCCGTCTCTCTTTTCATTGCCTCGTGTCTTCAGCGTACAATTGAGCGGTGGAAGCTTGGTGCAAAAGCATTTTCTCATTCAAAAGTACAGTGGTTTTGAAAGATTTTATCTATTTTACTATATCGAATGGCAAGATCAAATTTCCTTTCGATCGGTAAATCGAAGAGACATGATATATTCTTCAACATTCAAAGACACCGCTCGATGTGCGATGAAAATGCGACAGAGACATTTCGTCTTGCGTGCAACATATGCGCATATATCCACGTACATATCCCGTTAGATCGTAAAACTTACGGTCTCAAGTTCAACATTATGAGTCATCGAAATAAAAGCCAGGATTATCGTCGATTTTATGATATCGTCGAATCTATCTCTCGGCCTTTCTTCTTGTTACATTTTTTTATTTATGAAGAAAACGTTGACGATCCCAAAACTCCTACGGAATATCCAAACGATATACTGAGTGGTACTCGTTGACGCTGCAATGTGACATTCGTTTTAATTGCTATAAAATATTTGGAGAAAGTTGATAATATTTTAGCGATACAACTTTCGCCTTACACAAAAAAGATTTCATTAACCCTAGATGATCACTGCAGATCACTTTGACCCCACCAAAAGTTTAGACAAAATTTTCACCAACTTAAATTTCGAAATAACGCCTGACGCTCCATCTACCAGTAGTTTGAGTCTCTAACTACATTACCATGCGGTTGGCACAGTGTTGTTAAACGGATTATTGGTGTATGCACGACAGTGAGGCAGCGAATACAATGGTGTAGCCAGTGTAGGAAAAACGGACGCCTTAAGAGCGTCGAAAAGGAGCAATTAAGAAACGCAAGATTAGGGAATTCCAATTTTCGTGACTAGATGAGAATATTTTTAAGGGATGGTTAGCTTCTTACCATCAAGGAAATTAAGCATTATGTATACTGCATGCAAGAAGATATGCTAAATCAGATTTGATTCAGCACTCACAAACGGTCAAATTTATTAAAAAAATAAAAAATCAATTGATCCGATTAATAACAATAATAAATTAATAGAATTTATTGTAAAGATAAGCTCAAACGAGCCGAAATTAAATTAGCAATATTTTATGCTGAATATAATACTGCTTTTTACATCGCAGATCACACTTAATTCTATTATTAAAGGATATTTGTATAAGTCCTGAAGTTGTATGAGATTTTGCATTAGGCCGACTTTATAGTTGTATATGTAAAATATAAAAAATATATTACAATTTTCAAAAAATTTTTAAAGCATGGGCGACTAATGAACTCCTGTTTACTCGTAACGGATACATTACTGAAGCTACATTCGACGCGCATGTGCCAATAATCCGTCCCGTCTAACAACACTAGGTCAGTGATGCGAATTCCAACCCGCTTGCAGCACAGTTACTAACATGAAGAGAGTATAGACGGACGCACAACGCATGCGCAAGTGTACATGGATATGGACTTATCGTAATGTATGTACCTTCTTATGCCCTCTTCATGCTATTAACCGTGCTGCAAGCGGGTTGGAATTCGCATCGCTGCACTGAGTTGGCACAGCGTAAAACGTGTTAGTGTGTTTTCGACAATCGAATGAAGTGGACGTATCGTCTTGCTGGGTTCACTTTTTTTAAACGTCCACTATTGCAATAATTTTTTTATCAAAGTGCAGCATCTAAAAATTTTATCCCTAAAATTTTACGCAAAAATATGAAAAAATAAAAAAGTTATGATTTTTTAATAAAAAGTCACTTTTCACATAAACTTTCATTCATGAATTTTTTTGACTATTTTAAAATTATTAATTCAGCAAGAAACCAATGCGAATACATATTTTAAAGTTCAAAGAACACACGTCCCTAATTTTTTTTATCCTATAAAACCTATGAAAATAAAGCTGTGGCAACCATTTAAAATGTGTTGAAGTCATGTTGACCCCGTGTGATCATTACGTAATTTTCACGAAGTGTGATTATCTAGGGTTAATATAGGTGAGTAAGTTATTCAACTAAATGTTTAAGAAGATATTTAAGACTTATTTCTTTTTATTCGAACTTAACTTTGACGATTTTGATATTTGTAATGATAATATTGAGAAATCACTGACAAGTGTAGTATGACCGTTTGGAGCAAGTTGACATGCTCGTCAGTACCGATAACGCGTGATTTTTGCTTGACATTAAATCAAATTTCATCAGTTAACGATTTTGAATTCACTTGTTTTCGCAACTTGCGCTAACGACGTTACTATGTACTATATTAGATGCAAATAAAACCTAGTCCATTATTAAAAACCTGTTATCTCACGCAATAACTTTCCTTTAAAACCAAACAAAAAAATAAACACATTTCAACACTTAAAATAAATATTACGTTTCCTTACCCATTTCTTCATTTTCCATTCCTGCTTATTTCCACTTTTATTAATAATATATCAGTTATATTTTATGTTATTATGCATCAGTTATATAATATATTATTTTAGATAATCATTTCAATTTTTAAAGGTTTAAATTTTTGAGGATCTTTTTTTGAACATGGCCTGATCTTTTCATTTTTATGATTTTTTAGGGATATCACCTATTTTTCAGAGTACAGGTATACGGGGCAGCTTTCTAGTAATGCAAGTATCACAAATGTATATATTTTCGATTCTTATCACGTAACTTTCTATAAGCTACAATTTATACAATACAGAAAAAATTGAAATATATGGTATATACATATATAAATATATAATAAATGTATGTATATAAATATATATTATATACATATATATTTTATTTAATATTATATATATAACTGTTTATATAATTATAATAAATATTTACCATACATTTACATTACGTGCGATTCAAAATTTTTTATATTTTAGTAGTTCTGTACCTTCAAAAGATGGACTTTGGTAGCTCAGAATAAGAGACTTGTAGTGTCTTTATGTCTTTTACTTTTTTTTTAACATGACTGGAAACACTGGGTGTGTTCCGATATACGCTGCCAGTACTGGCAGTACTGAAAAATTGTTATTACTACGCAGCGCGCTGCGACAGCGTCTAGTTCCCTCAATGACGTCATAAATGATAGCCATATTGCCACTGCGACTACCGCGGCTTTCGAGGTGAAGCAGTTACAGTGCAATATGGCGTCGCTTAAAGAAGCACAACGCGTCAAAATATTCGATCCAGGAAATAAAAAAATATATACATTATATTTAATTGCAGAAGATACACTTATATTCATTTTATCGAAAATGACTCTTAATTCCACATCTGAATATTTATTAACTCTGTGTCCATATAGTTTTAAACACGAGGTCAAACTGCTTGAATTAGTGATCCCATAATTACTTCATCTTCTTCGGAAGAACTATCGCTGTTGTTTTCGTTCAAAATTTATTGACAATTTAGTACGTTTATCTATGTCTGTTTACACTGCCAGTTTACTGCAAAGTCGTTCCGAAATACGACGTTACAATAGTGCTGGCAGTGCCACAGCAATTTTGGAACGGCTGCGACAGTGCACTATTGTGACGTTATGATGGTTGCACTGCCAGTAAAAAGGGAACACACCCACTACCGCGTCTCCTAACCTGATAAAAGAACGAAAGAGAGATAATGTGACAATTTTACAGACGCCAAAATGTACCAGTAGATTTGAAAACGATCGGAGCCATTATTATCAGTGAAAGAAGTTAAGAAGAAGGCTGTTCCTCTTTTCATTGCTCGTGCCTTCAACGTACATATAAGCGTGGAAACTTTGTGTAAAAGTATTGTCTCGTTGTTTGAAAGCACAGTGGTCAGTGGATTCGAAAAACTTAAATATTATATCTATTTTACTATATCGGATAGCACAAAAATAAATTTTCTTTCAATTTTAGTAAATTCAAAAGACATGATATCTTCTGCAATATTCAAAGACAGCTAAATACAATTACGCTCAATGTGCAATAGAAACGTGATAGACATTTTGTCTTGCTTGTAACTCATGCACATATGTCCATGTTTCAGTAAGGGGACCAATATTACAACGTTGTTGTAACGTCGGAATGTTTTTAAATGTTTCCTGCTTACACAATAAGGTATATATCCCGTTAGAAAAACTTACGGATTCAAATTCAACATTATAAGTCATCAAAAGAATTATCGTTGACAGTATGATATATCGTCAAATCTATCCCACAGCCTTTCTTCTTGTTATATTTTTTGTTTGTGAAGAAAGAGATGACGGTTTCAAAATTCCTATGAAATATCTAAACGGTGTAATATATCAAGTGGTTGATGCTGCAACGTGACTTTACTAATAGAGGGAAATAAAAAATTAAGACTTACTTCTGTTTCAGCTTAACTTTGACGATGTTGATTTTTGTGATGATAGTATTGAGGATTCCCTGATGAGGGTGGTGTGACTAGTCTTTTAAGCTAGATGACGTATTTGCTAGTACCGATAACGTGTAATTTTGACTTGACAGCAAATCTCTTCAGTTAGTTAACCTAGTTTATTACTAAACACTTATTATTTCTCCCAAAATGTCTTTCTATCCCTTTAAAACTAAATGAAAAACAAACATATTTCAACACTTTAAATAAATATCGTATAATAGTTTCTTACCCATTTCTTCATTTTCCATTTCCTATTTCTTTTTATAACTTGCAATTTTCGTAAAATAATGAGATTTAAAAATATACTTAACAATAAAAATTTAACAGTGTAGGTATTATGTTCATAATTAATAAGTTAATGTAAGTATTATTTCCATTGCATAATCTCTATTCATACAATAATATAATTGTGGTTGCACAGATACTATCCAAAATATAATATTGACAATTGATCATTGGAAGGATGCAAGTACGGTAAAATACGACACCGAAGACTGTATAACCTTTAAAATAAGTGCCAGTATTCTTAGAAGAGATTTCAAAGGAACATGCACATGCCAGTATTCTTAAAAGAGACTTCAAAGGAATAAATTTCATAAATAACATTTACCGTAGAGAAGGTCTTCAAAGAGAAGATATAAATCTTGCCGGCGCTCAAAAAACAGGGTTGCATACTCCTTCGCATCACGAACAGAAACAGCCTTCG
The DNA here is from genome assembly GCF_001594075.2 of Trachymyrmex cornetzi. NCBI lineage: Eukaryota > Metazoa > Arthropoda > Insecta > Hymenoptera > Formicidae > Trachymyrmex > Trachymyrmex cornetzi. The sequence continues at coordinate 361,282 of NW_017295960.1, forward strand.
TGATTCCGCAGGTATTTCGTACCAGAAGGAATTGTATCTACAACAACTTTGTATTTCAGTCGTCAACAAATTTTCGATTTCACCAAATTTAAGTGATTAAAGTCTTACATTTTGTCGCGCAATTGCACGCTGTGATCAATCAGTCTTTGACCTTGCAGACTAAAGCAAAACGTTTGTAACAATTGAGCAGAGATATATATCATATACTTCAGCGTTTCCCGATTTTCGTTAATCTGTAAGGCGATCTCGAAAACGACAAAATACGATATTTTAAACTCTCGCTTTATTCTCTTAACTATTAATCATATAAGTGTGAGTAACATAAGACAATCTGCGAATAACATGAAATACGCGACTAAATTGAATTTCAATGACAAATAAACTGCATGTACTTGTAGTAGAGTAATGCTCATTGTTACAGTCATTATCAGCATTTGCATGGCAAAACCAATGCAAGAGATGTCTTCAAGAATCTCCGCTAATCTGTCCAATAGGTGAAAATAATTTTAACATACAAATAGATAATTTCTTTTTTTTTCTATATATAGTGATTTTTATCTACATATTCTACAATATGTGTGTTCTAACTAATGCAATATTGCGCACTCACCGTAAAGCTCGCCAGTGTGCATTAACGGAGATCGCGATTTTCCGATCGTAGATCTTTTGGTCATTCGGACGATTATCTCCGGCATCGTTACGATCATTACGTGATACCGTTTCAAGATGAAATCTGCGAGTATTTAGACGACAACTTTGCTCTCTCAATTGGTCACGTTGAAACATAGTAAAAAACTGGTTTTTCTTACCCAACCACAGCAAAGAGACTGCAGATATGCTCGCTGTAAACCAGAAACATGCAGTCGTGTGCCATTGCGGCAATTAAAACTACCTGTATGCACACAATAATGTGAAACATAATGTAGAAATAATATTTTTCTTTGTCCACGAAGTAATAAGCGTTGTAAGGCAAATATATAGGCCGGGATTCGTTGAGAGGTAGCACGATGTTCAGTAATTTGGGTACGAGGGTAATTAACATAAACATAATTGTACCCACAAAAGCAAATGCTGCAACAAAACGAAATAATCGTTCACTATTTGTTAAAATAAAAAGAATACGGAGCGATTTATCCTTACTCAAATATACGAAAGTAATCAATTTTACGTTCGTGGCATACTTTTTCATAATTTCATATTCCTCCGTGCTATTCAACTTCTCCCAATCGTCACGCAGATAGTCCATGAAATTTTTTATCTAGAAATACCGTCAATGGATGTTCAATCTTATTAGACAGTCCGACAATCACAAAAGACCGCGATCACAAAGAATAATAAAAGAAGAGTACAATAAAAATTCGAATAATCATCTTTTGATCAATTTATAATAAATATTTCGGTTTTAAACGTACTTTGCTACCGTTAAACTGACATGTGCATATTTTCAACAAAATTATAACCAACAACATAAACGCTGGTATAGTTAATAGAATACATCGCACGTTTCCGTCGCAGTGAAAAATTTGAGCCACCTAAAAGAATCGTTATTTATATCAGACGATTTATGATGCAGTTTCGCAGGAAAAATTTATAATTTTATTTTTATATGCGTGTATTGTGATACGCATGCATTATATTAATATATATTTTTTACTTCATGAAATGATTATCGCTTTATAGACGAACTTAATAGATATAATTCGACAAAATAAACTATGTTATATATACCCTGTGTATTTTAATTAACTTTTTTACGTCATAAAATTTAGAACTAGTATATTAAATGTACATTCAAATCTACTATATTAAAAATTTTTATGAGAAATTTTTCCGGAACCTATGGAACGGCCAGCGACAAAGTGATCAGTGATCATAATCATCAGGCTCACTCGAAAAAGCTTCGCTCACTTTTCCTTATAAGGCCATTAACCGGAGAAGGACAATATATTTTTTATATAATATTGTTGTTATTATTCCACACGAATGGCATAATTTTCAAAACAATGTTTCACCCTTGCAATACGCAGTCGACCAAAATTTCTTGTGTTATCTTTATTATGAAGAATGAATAAATATTTTACTAGACGTAATGTTCAGTATTGTTATGAGACAAGTGTCGGCGCCCAGTTAACGCTAAATAATCATACAAAGTTTGATTCGTATTTTTAATGTGTCGAATATTCCGGAACAGTAAAAAAATAATCACAAAATGTACAAATGTCGATAAAATCTTTAGAATATTGTATGAATACTTCTCATATATATCACGAAAATCACTCACGAGCGAACAATAGGTACATATCTCTGTCGACAAAGGGCTACGACAAAGAGCATTTACTCGTAAACAAGAATCATCTGAAATAATACAAGGAACGCAGCATTCCGTCTATGAGATGAGCCTAAAAATTTGACTCCAAAGTGAAAACATATGAAATATGTCCTTTATTGTACAATTTTGTTTAAAAATGATTTGGACGACCATCTGAAATTTCTAGAGAATTCAAATTTTGCGGAATATACATGTACGAAACATTCTTGAAATATGTAACGATATAGGTACAAATGGAATTTTTAACCAATATTTGAAAGTTGCTTTTTGTATATAAAATATTTCGGGATATTTTGAAATATTTTTGGAATTCTAGGAACCTTTTATAAATATTTCAGAAATATTTAGCATTAGATGGACAATGAGTAATCCAGTAACCAAGAAACATTTCAGAGCATTTCAGCAATAATGTTGTAACATTGTTGCAACGTTACTGAAATAATTCAAAATAGAAATCTACTTACTGAGAAGTTCCTTTTAAATTACATTTCCTATATAAAAATTTATTAGGGCTGTACAAGATTATATTCTGTTATTCATACGTGAAATTCTGTAGGTGATACAAATTATTGTGTACAGCTAACTCCAGAAATAGTGGCATCAGTTTGTGATGCCAAAAAGATTAACATTAAAATCTACATACATACGTGATTTGACGATAAAATTCGTAGACTGTAGAACAAAGAGACATATTCTTTGATAATACTAAAACTTGTTATCTTGCGTAATAACTTCCCCTTTAGTTGAACAAGAAATGAATACATTTTAACACTTATATTAGATGTCATGGTTTCTTACCGATTTCTTTATTTTCCATTCCTGCTTATGTCTTCTTATTAGTAAAACTAAGGTGTGGGAATATGGAAGAGATTGACAAATATTGATTAGATGAGGGAGGAAGAGGTGAGATGTATATTCTGTGGAAAAGGTAGGAATAATATAGAACATTATGTGAGAGAATGTGAGGAATTGAAGGGGAAGTGCAATGAGTTAGGTGAAGAGAAAGGAAAAATTATAGATAGGTTATGGAGTAGGAGCTGGATGATATTAACCCTCGATCCATACACTTATTTTCGGTACCTTTGGACGACACACATGGATCATTCGTATCCGACTCGATTTTAAGGCTCTAAAAGTGCTCGAAAAATTTTGTAAAAATTCACACTTATTCTTTAAGATCTCTACTAAATTATCCGGCTATGCAAACATTGGAAAAAATGTTTAGGAAAATTATGAAAATTACTTTCTGCACCAGAAAAAGAAAATAATTTTAATATAAAAATTGTCACTTTGCTATCTATGTACCAAAACAAATCATTGTAGGATGTTTCTGTACAGATATCAGAGTTTACAAAAAAAAATATTACGGGAGCCAGATGCAAAAAAGTGCAATTATTTGAGCATCTAAATATGTCATATTTTTAATGTGGACAAATACAGTATTTTTAAAGAAAAAACTGTTTTTGATTTTATTAAAGTACAAAAATGATTATTATTAATGCAAACAGAAATATTAAAAAAGTGATTTCCACAGAAAATATTAAATTTATTTATGGTATGCGTTCGCTGTATATCGGTGATAAATGGACTTCGCGTATCGGCTTCTCGTAGTGAATACAGCAAAAAAATATAGACACGATAAAATAAGCCTACTCAATACAAAAATAGCAAAATAACTGATTCACTTACTTGTGAAAAAGACACCTACCAATTATACACATATGGGTCTTTCGGTTTCTCACGCAACTTTGCGACCGTACTGCTCGACAACACATAGAGATTCTTTGTCGCCGTTGTTTCCCTATCGTCCCCCCATCATAAAGTTTGTTTCCTTGGGGAGGGAGGAAGGCATAGGGCGATGTTCACAGATATATGAGAAATGAAAACTATTAGAAATGGGCATGGACACGAAAGACCCAGAATGATTCGAGAATTAAGAATAAGGTCATAAAGAAAGATAAAGAGTAAATACTAAGAATGAAAAGAGACGAGAAAGAAAACGCTTTAAGTCTAAAATAGATGCGTAGATCCGTCCAAAGTAATAAAGAAGCTAGAGGGAGAGGCGAAAAGGGGAATAAAGACTGAAGAATTAAAGACTGTAAAATAAAGCTGCGAATTGCGATGTATAAGTAGCGAAAAATTAATAGTTAAGGTAGTACAGAGCAATTTATATTTGTGTAATCCAGATAGAGAAAAGAAATAAGTGGACAGTAAGCTAAGGTAGTAAATAGTAAAATAGTAAAATAATAAAATAGTAAAGATTGCATAAAAAATAACAGCGCGTGTAAGGAACGGATGGATAAAAAAGACTATGAGAAAATTGTAAACCAAGTTCCCTTTTTGACTATACATTATATGCTGAAGAGAAATAGATTATATTCTAATAAATATTTAAGTATAATTTTTTCACTGCATAATTTCTATTACTATAATATAATTGTAGTTGCATACTATCCAAAATTATATATTGATCAATGATCATTGGAAGGATGCAAGCACTGTAAAATACGACACCGAAGACTGCACAACCTTTAAAATATAGGACAATATTCTTAAGAGAGACTTCAAAGAAACATGAAACAACATATAAGTTGCCTAAATAATATTTACCGTGGTAAAGCTCTTCAAAGAGAAGATAAAAATCTTGCCGGCGCTCAAGAAACAGGGTTCCATGCTCCTTCGCATTACGAACAGAAGCAGCTTTCGTGATTCCGCAGGTATTTCGTACCAGGAAGAATTATATCTACAACAACTGTGTATCTCAGTTGTCAGCAAATTTGCAATTTCACTAAATTTATTAATGATTATAAAATCTTACACTTTGTCGCGCAATTGTATGCTGTGATTGATCAGTCTCTGACCTTGTAGACTGAAGAAAAACGTGTGTAATACTTGACCAAAGATATACATTAGGTACTTGAACATTTCATTAATGTCGCCGTATTGTAACGCAACCTTAAATGCAAAAAATACGATATTTTGATCTCTTGCTTCAGTATACCCACTGTACTACAAGGATTTTGTTTTATGGTATGTGATAGGTGATAATAATCGAATTTCAATGACGTTCGGTTTTTTCAACAACTTTGAAAGTGATGAAAAATAATTTTTTTATTTTTCACTTGGTTTTCTCGAATGCTTGTGACATGCTAGATTATTTTTAAATACAGTTCCGTAATCGACGAGAAAAGCCTATAAAAATTACATGTCAAGAAATATGAAAAAAGTTTAAAAACGTTGCATAGTGCTGTTAATAATATAACCATGAGTAATGCAACACAAAGGACAAATAACATCGCACGAAATATGCAGATACCAAGTTGAATTGCAATAACAAATAGGTAGATACGTACTTGTAGCAAAGTAATAGTCAATGTTACAGTAACTATCAGCATTTGTACTGCGAAAGCAGTGCAAAAAATGTCTTCAAGAATTTTCGCGAAACTGTCCAATAGAAACAAATTTTGTGGTACTTATATAGTACAATTTTTGGTTATTTTTTCTTTAAATTTATAGAACACGTTCTACATAATACAAGATTGTGCACTTACCGTAAAGCTCGCCAGTGTGCATGAATGGAAACTACGATTTTCCGATTATACGATAGATTATTATTCGCGTCGTTACGATCCTTACGTGATAAAGTCTCAAGATGAAATCTGTGAACATTTAAGGGACGGTTTCGATCTTTCCTTGAATCGTGAGAGAAACAACGTAAAAAAAAATTGTCTTTCTTACCCAACCACTGCAAAAAGGCTGCAGATATGCTCAATATAAATAAAAAACGTGGAATCGTGTGCGGCTGCCGCCGTAAGAGATATATTGACGCTCACATAGATGTGAAATATAATGTAGAAATAATATTTCTCTTCGTCCATGAAATAATATACGTCATAAGGCATAGTTATAGGTCGGGAATCGTTGAGGGGTAATACAATGTTCAGCAATTTGGGTACAAGGGAAAGTAATATGAACGCACTGAGGGATAAGTATAAATATACTGCAACAAAACGAAATAATTGTGTGTCATTCATAAAAATAAAAATAATAGGTACTGAACGATTTTTCCTTACAGACATATGCGAAAGAAATCAATCTTGCGTTCGTGGCATACTTTTTCATAATTTCATATTCCTCCGTGCTATTCAATTTCTCCCAATCGTCACACAGATAGTCCATAAAATTTTTTATCTAGAAACACCGTCAATGGATGTTCAATCTCATTAGACAGTCCGACAATCATAAAAGGCCGTGATGATAAAAAATAATAAAATAAGAATAATAAAAGAAGAGTATAATAAAAATTCGAATAATAACATTTAATCAATTTATAATACAAATTTCGGCGTACTTTGCTACTGTTAAACTGGCATGTGTATAGTTTCAACAAAATCATAACCATCAACATAAACGCTGGTATAGTTAATAGAATGCATCGTACGTTTCCGTCGCAGTGAAGAATTTGAGCCACCTAGAAGAATCTTTACTTATTTCAGACGATTTATGATGCAGTTCCGCAGGAAAAATTTATAATTTTATTTTTATATGTCGTGTATATTGATACGAATGCCTTATATTAATATATATTTTTTACTTCATGAAATGATTATAGCTTTATAGACGAACTTAATAGATATAATTCGACAAAATAAATTATGTTATATATACTTGTAAATTTTAATTAACTTTTTTACGTCATAAAATTTAAAATTTTTACGTCAAAAAGTTTTGAATATTTGTGTAATCCAGATAGAGGAAAGAAATAAGTGGATAGTAAGCTAAGGTGGTAAATAGTAAAATAGTAAAATAATAAAATAGTAAAGAACACATAAAAAATAACAGCGCGTGTAAGGTATGGATAGATAAAAAAGACTAATGTAAGAGGAAATTGTAAACCAAGTCCTCTTTTTGGCTATACATTATATGCTGAAGAGAAATAGATTATATTCTAATAAATATTTAAGTATAATTTGTTCACTACATAATTTCTATTACTATAATATAATTGTAATTGCATACTATCCAAAATTATATATTGATCAATGCTCATTGGAAGGAAGCAAGCATGGTAAAATAGGACACCGAAGACTGCATAACCTTTAAAATAAAGGACAATATTCTTAAGAGAGAGTTCAAAGAAACATGAAACAACATATAAGTTGCCTAAATAATATTTACCGTGGTAAAGCTCTTCAAAGAGAAGATAAAAATCTTGCCGGCGCTCAAGAAACAGGGTTCCATGCTCCTTCGCATTACGAACAGAAGCAGCTTTCGTGATTCCGCAGGTATTTCGTACCAGGAAGAATTATATCTACAACAACTGTGTATCTCAGTTGTCAGCAAATTTGCAATTTCACTAAATTTATTAATGATTATAAAATCTTACACTTTGTCGCGCAATTGTATGCTGTGATTGATCAGTCTCTGACCTTGCAGACTGTAGCAAAAAGTATGTATTACTTGAGCAACGATAAACGCAAGGTACTTCAACGTTTCTTTAATGTCGCCGTAATGTAACACAACCTTAAATGCAAAAAATACGATATTTTAATCTGTTGCTTCAGTATACCCACTGTACTACAAGGATTTTGTTTTATGGTATGTGATAGGTGATAATAATCGAATTTCAATGACGTTCGGTTTTTTTAACAACTTTGAAAGTGATGAAAAATAATTTTTTTATTTTTTACTTGGTTTTCTCGAATGCTTGTGACATGCTAGATTATTTTTAAATACAGTTCCGTAATCGACGAGAAAAGCCTATAAAAATTACATGTCAAGAAATATGAAAAAAGTTTAAAAACGTTGCATAGTGCTGTTAATAATATAACCATGAGTAATGCAACACAAAGGACAAATAACATCGCACGAAATATGCAGATACCAAGTTGAATTGCAATAACAAATAGGTAGATACGTACTTGTAGCAAAGTAATAGTCAATGTTACAGTAACTATCAGCATTTGTACTGCGAAAGCAGTGCAAAAAATGTCTTCAAGAATTTTCGCGAAACTGTCCAATAGAAACAAATTTTGTGGTACTTATATAGTACAATTTTTGGTTATTTTTTCTTTAAATTTATAGAACACGTTCTACATAATACAAGATTGTGCACTTACCGTAAAGCTCGCCAGTGTGCATGAATGGAAACTACGATTTTCCGATTATACGATAGATTATTATTCGCGTCGTTACGATCCTTACGTGATAAAGTCTCAAGATGAAATCTGTGAACATTTAAGGGACGGTTTCGATCTTTCCTTGAATCGTGAGAGAAACAACGTAAAAAAAAATTGTCTTTCTTACCCAACCACTGCAAAAAGGCTGCAGATATGCTCAATATAAATAAAAAACGTGGAATCGTGTGCGGCTGCCGCCGTAAGAGACATATTGACGCTCACATAGATGTGAAATATAATGTAGAAATAATATTTCTCTTCGTCCACGAAATAATATACGTCATAAGGCATAGTTATAGGTCGGGAATCGTTGAGGGGTAATACAATGTTCAGCAATTTGGGTACAAGGGAAAGTAATATGAACGCACTGAGGGATAAGTATAAATATACTGCAACAAAACGAAATAATTGTGTGTCATTCATAAAAATAAAAATAATAGGTACTGAACGATTTTTCCTTACAGACATATGCGAAAGAAATCAATCTTGCGTTCGTGGCATACTTTTTCATAATTTCATATTCCTCCGTGCTATTCAATATCTCCCAATCGTCACACAGATAGTCCATAACATTTTTTATCTAGAAACACCGTCAATGGATGTTCAATCTCATTAGACAGTCCGACAATCAAAAAAAAATCCGTGATGATAAAAAATAATAAAATAAGAATAATAAAAGAAGAGTATAATAAAAATTCGAATAATAATCTTTTAATCAATTTATAATACAAATTTCGGTGTTAATACAAATTTCGGCGTACTTTGCTACTGTTAAACTGGCATGTGTATAGTTTCAACAAAATCATAACCATCAACATAAACGCTGGTATAGTTAATAGAATGCATCGTACGTTTCCGTCGCAGTGAAGAATTTGAGCCACCTAGAAGAATCTTTACTTATTTCAGACGATTTATGATGCAGTTCCGCAGGAAAAATTTATAATTTTATTTTTATATGTCGTGTATATTGATACGAATGCCTTATATTAATATATATTTTTTACTTCATGAAATGATTATAGCTTTATAGACGAACTTAATAGATATAATTCGACAAAATAAATTATGTTATATATACCTGTAAATTTTAATTAACTTTTTTACGTCATAAAATTTTGAATATTTGTGTAATCCAGATAGAGGAAAGAAATAAGTGGATAGTAAGCTAAGGTGGTAAATAGTAAAATAGTAAAATAATAAAATAGTAAAGAACACATAAAAAATAACAGCGCGTGTAAGGTATGGATAGATAAAAAAGACTAATGTAAGAGGAAATTGTAAACCAAGTCCTCTTTTTGGCTATACATTATATGCTGAAGAGAAATAGATTATATTCTAATAAATATTTAAGTATAATTTGTTCACTACATAATTTCTATTACTATAATATAATTGTAATTGCATACTATCCAAAATTATATATTGATCAATGCTCATTGGAAGGAAGCAAGCATGGTAAAATAGGACACCGAAGACTGCATAACCTTTAAAATAAAGGACAATATTCTTAAGAGAGAGTTCAAAGAAACATGAAACAACATATAAGTTGCCTAAATAATATTTACCGTGGTAAAGCTCTTCAAAGAGAAGACATAAATCTTGCCGGCGCTCAAGAAACAGGGTTCCATGCTCCTTCGCATCACGTGCAGAAGTAGCCTTTGTGTTTCCGCAGGTATTTCATACCAGGAGGAATTGTATCTGGGACATCTTTGTAGTCGTCAGCAAATTTTCGATTTCACCGATTTTAAGTGATTACATAAAGTCTTACATTTTGTCGCTTAATTGCAAGCTGTGATCAAGCAATCTCTGACCATGAAGACTGTAGAGGAACGTGTGCAATACTTGAGCGAAGATAAACGTCAGGTGCTTCAACATTTCATGAATTTCGTCGTACTGTAACGCAACCTTGAACATGACAAGTACGATATTTTAATCTCTTGATTTAGTATACACACACACACTATACAAGGGTTTTATTTTATAGTATATGGCAAGTGATTTCCGATAATAACCGAATCTTTACGACGTTCTGTTTTTTAAACAATTTAAAAAATGGCCAAATATAATTTTTTAATTTTTTAAAGCCGAAAGCCTGTGACATGCTAGACTGCTAGAGTATTTTTAAATACATTTTCATAATCTACGATAAAACCCTATTAGAATTACATGTCAAGACATATGAAAAAAGTTTAAAAATGTCACATGTTGTTGTTAATCATATAACCGCGAGTAATGCAACACGAACGACAAGTAACATCGTACGAAATATGCATGTACCAAGTTGAATTGCAACAACAAATAGATAGATACGTACTTGTAGTAGAGTAATGCTCAATGTGATAACAACTATCAGCATTTGTATTGCGAGAGCAGTGCAAAACATGTCTTCAAGAATCTCCGCGAATCTGTCCAATGGAAACAAATTTTGTACTTACATTAGTACTTACATTAGTATAATTCCTAGTTTCGTTTTCATTTTTATGTATAACATACGATCTACCTAATATAATATTGTGTACTTACCGTAAAGCTCTCCAGTGTGCATGAATGAAGATAGCGATTTTCCGAGTATAGATCTTCCGATGATCCGAACAATTATTCGCATCGTTACGATCTTTATATGATAAAGTCTCAAGACGAAATCTGTGAACATTTCAGCCGCAAGTTCCGCTCTCCCGATCAGTCGTGATAGAAACAACGTATAAAAAAGTATATATAGTTTTTCTTACCCAACCACAGCAAAGAGGCTACAAACATGCTCAATGTACATAAAAAACGTGCAATCGTGCGCGACTACCGCCGTAAGAGCTATAGTCCCGCCCATGCATATATGAAACATAATGTAGAAATAATATTTTTCTTTATCGACGAAATAATAGGCTTCAAAAGGCATACTTATGGATCGGGATTCATTGAGGGGTAACACGATGTCCAGTAATTTGGGTACGAGAGAAAGTAACACGACCAGATTAGAGCACAAATAAAAATATACTGCAACAAAACGAAATAATCGTCCGTCATTTGTTAAAATAAAAATCATACAGAACTATCTATCCTTACTGAAATATGCCAAAGTAATCAATTTTGCGTTTGTGGCATATTTTTTCATAATTTCGTATTCCTCCGCGCTATACAACTTCTTCCAATCGTCACACAGATGGTCAGTAAGACTTCTGACCTACAATAAAAATGCCATCGTTGAATGTTGGATCTTACTGAACAGTCCGACGATCGTAGAAGATCGCGATCGCGAAGGATGATAAAAATTTGAATAATTGTCGATCAAATATTTAATATAAATTTCCGCATTGGCATACTTTGTTACTGTTAAATTGGAATGCGTATAGTTTCACCACAAACGTAAACATCGATAGCGTAAGCATCGGTATAGTCAGTTTAATACATCGTGCGTTTCCGTCGCAATGAAAAATTTGGGCCACCTAGAAGTATACTTATTCAAACTCACTTTAGATGATTTGTAATGCAGTTCCGCAGGATAAAATTCTATTTTTAATTTCATATCTCGTGTATTTTGATACGCGTACATTTTAAAATACATTTTTCATACAATAATTTCACAAAATGATAAAAAGAGTCTATCTTGCATTTTGTCGAATTATATATCGTCTATAAGACGCGCTTAAAAGATATACATACGCGTTGTGTATTTTAATTAATTTTTTTACGCAACCTATTGACCTTCAGATTTAAGTTTAGTATAGTGACTATTAAAAATTTTATGAACAACCTGTGGAACAATCAGCGAAAAAACGGTAAGAGTTATCAAGCTCATTCGAAAAAGCTTCACTCGTTTTTCCTGGTAAGGCCACTGGCCGCAGAATAACAACAATTTTTTTGTAATACTGTAGTAATCTTTCCACACTAATGCCATAATTTTCAATGTTTTATCTTTGGCAACACGCAATCGACTGAACTTCTCGTCTTGCCTTTGTTATGAGAAACGAATTAATATTTTAGTAGGTGTAATATAGCAAAGTACTACTTACGATAGAAACCTTTGATAGCAATTTTGCGTGTCATGTCTAATAAAATGTGAACATGAAAGGAAACTTATCAACGAACAGGCCAACTCTCTTCCGTATTGAACATATCGATCGGAATATTCAAGGAAATAAGAATTCCTCTGACAAGATGCGTTTACGTGTACTCAGTTGCTAGACATAAATTTTATATCTGTCATATGTAGTTGCTTGTACTATAATGTTATTCTACGTTCAGTACCGCTACAAGGATCAGTAATACGTAACTTCTACTTTTTATAAATGTTTTATATAAAAATACAGAAGTACTGTAGAAAATTATATTCCGTTACTAATACTTGAAATTGTTTCAATTAGTTACATATGTAAATTACAACTAATTCCACAAATAATGGCATCAATTTGTGACTCTGGAAAAATTGAAACTAAAATCATGTAGGTATATATAGTTTGACAATAAAGTTTCCGGACTGTGTCAACAATGAAAAAGGACAAACTTCTCCACGAATTTTACATTATTTTCACGTCAGTTTTTATTGGAACTGACAAGACTCTATTCTCACAATTTAAGGCATCTGTCAAATTAATTGCGATAATACCTTGGTTGAAATTAATGTATTTATCATATGTATACTGAAGATGATCTAATTAAAACTGAAACGTTTATATTCTAAAATATATATTTTGAAATTGTTCTTTTTATATTTAATAAATCTATATATTGTTTCGCTCATAAGACCTTGCGTAGTAGTGTATGCTCTCTTTGTAATATTGTTTTTAAATTTTAGCCACTTAAATTAGTTTATCGTACATTATTTTGTCTTCCAAAGTAGCCTTTTATGATATCCATATACTACATACATCTCTGTTATAAAGCGTTGAAACTTTATTTTAATTTAAGTAGTTGGAGTGCTACCTAGAGCAATCGTCAAATTTATCTAAATGTCCTCGAAACCTTGAACAAAAAAAGGTGTAATTTTTATGATGATTTTGTGCTTCGAGAACAGCATGAAATCCGAAAAAGCCAATTCTGACGATTAAAATAAATGGCTAGTCTCAAAAATCTCTTTCTCAGTCCGAATATTTGACAATGAAAGAATTGTTAAGATCAGCCACTTATCTTAGTACCAGATCTGGTTTTATTGGATTTAATGATGTTTCTTAAAAATATAATAAAAAATAAACATTTTCAAGACGACGACAACACATTTAGAGGAACTAATGTTCTAAAATCTAAATAACACTCAAACTACGGACTTTAAGAGAAGTTTTAAAGTGTTATATCATACATTAGACATTTTATTAAATAAAATATATAAAATAGTATCAAAATTAAAAATTTATATTAATTTCTAGTTCGCGTATAATATGCGTAGCAAATATAATTGAATAGAAGGTATAACAGGTCAAAAATTGAACAAGCCAAAATTTAGATGACTAATATGGATAACTTTATTATCAATGTTTGACTAACGAAAATAAATCATAGAACATTTCGAATTATGCGTTAGTTTAAATTATTTTCTTATGGAGTTATAATCAGTTTATGGCTGAGAAGGACTAATTAAATAACTAAGTGAAAGTAAAAGAATTCCAGATAAATGAAAAAATATAGACGTCTAACATTTTTGATTAAGATTGTTTATCCGAAATATTAAATATTCAAGATACACATAACAACAGTCAATGTACGCATAATTTTGATAAAGAATTAACGATAAACAATGGAATTAGGAGTGTTTAATTATATTAGGAGAATTAAAGACATACGGTATTGTTTTTTTCGACAAATGCCACCGGAAAATATCGTCAGATGCACAAATAAATATAATAGCTACTAAAGGAATGAGAGCACCGTAAAGTATGGCATCAACATTTGCAAAATCTTCAAAACAAGATCATTATGTTTCGTAAAAGAAATACTATGACACACACACACAAACACACGATAATTCTGCGCATATTAACGTAAAGCTCCCTAGGCAGTATATAGACATAGATCTCGTCGGTGCTTGAAAAACTCGGTTGTACACTCTTCACCATCACAATTAGCTTCTGTGATCTCATTTGACATGCTCGCCATGATTTTGGCGTAACATTAAATCGAATTTTATCAGTTAAAGATTTGAATCCAATTATTTTTGCAACTCACGCTAACGACATTATTATGTATTATATACTTTAGATGCAAATATAATCCAGTTCATAACTAAAAAACTGTTACCTGCCCAATATCTATCCTACCTAATATTCTTCTTTTAAAACCGAACAAAAAATGAACATATTTCAGTACTTAAAATAAATAGCATTTCTTACCCATTTTTCCATTTTTATTTTTGCTTATATCTTCTTATAGTTTGTAACTTCCGTGTAAAAATGAGATTAAAAATGAGATTAAAAATATAAAATTAATGTGTATAATGTAAATATTATTTCCACTGCACGATCTCTATTACTATAATATTATTGTGGTTGTACAGATACTATCCAAATTACATATTGACCATTGATCATTGGAAGGATGCAAGTACGGTAAAATACGAAACAGAAGACTGCATTACCTTTAAAATAAATGCCAGTATTCTTAAGAGAGACTTCAAAGGAACATGTAAAAACATAAATTTGGTAAATAACATTTACCGTGGAGAAGCTCTTCAGAGAAAAGACATAAATTTTGCCGGCGCTCAAAAAACAAGGTTGCAAGCTCCTTCGCATCACGAACAGAAGCAGCCTTCGTGATTCCGCAGATATTTCATACCAGGAGGAATTGTATCTACAACAACTTTGAATCTCAGTCGTCAACAAATTTTCGATTTTACCGATATTAAGTGATTAAAATCTTACATTTTATCGCTTAATATCGAGCTGTGGTCAATCAATCTCTGTCCTAGTATACTGAAGCAGAACGTGTGTACCACCTGAACAAAGATATACGCCAGGAACTTCATCATTTCATTCTTTTCGCCATACAGTAACGAAATCTGAAACATGACGAATACGATATTTTATTTTTTTTATTTAGTACACACACTGTATAACAAGAATTTTGCTTTATAGTAAATAGCAAGTGATTTTAGAAAATAACGAATTTTTTAGACGTTTCGTTTTTTTTTTTTTTTAGACAACTTTAGAAATGACCAAAGGACAATATTTTCTAAAAAGTAAAATTGTAAAACGAGAAAGACGAGTCAATGCTAGTTGTTAATTGCTAATGATTAATCTATTTTCAATTCAATCAATATAAACATTTAATATACAAATGTTTCGACCTTTATCATATCATCCTCAGTGTAAAACATAAAACAATTAAAAATAAAAATAAATTTAAAAGGATCGTAATCGGTTACATAATAGAAAATTATTTAAATATAGAGCGTTTATGAAGTCATTAATTAAAATTATCTGTAGTTCATATTCTATTTTGTGATGGAAGGATTCATTATATCGCACGATTAAAATAATTAAAATGCATAAATAATTTTTTTTATTTTTGCCCGGTTTTATTCGGAAGTCTGTGATATGCCAGAATATTTTTAATTACAATTTCGTAATCTACCAGAAATCAGAATTAATACATATCAAATACATAAAACAAGTCATATATAACACATCAAAAAATATGAAACAAGTTTAAAAACGTTTGAAATAAAAAGCTTAATAATAACTCTCAAATTTTAAAAAACATTAACAATACAAGACAAATGAAAGTAAGGCGCTGTAATTGGAGCGCAGATACAATTATAAAAACTTGTGACAATTTCTTACATAGATGTATTTAAGAAACTATGTTAAAATTTCAGAATAAACGGAATAAACGGAATTTTAACATAGTTTCTTAAATACATCTATGTAAGAAATTGTCACAAGTTTTTATAATTGTATCTGCGCTCCAATTACCGCGCTTTACTCTCATTTGCCTTGTATTGTTAATATTTTTTTAAAATGGTACTTCAACATTTCATTAATGTCACCGTAATGTAACACAACCTTAAATGCAAAAAATACGATATTTTAATCTGTTGCTTCAGTATACACACTGTACTACAAGGATTTTATTCTATAGTATGTGATAGGTGATTTCCGATAATAATCGAATTTCTATGACGTTCCGTTTTTTACTTTGAAAGTGATAAAAAATATTTTTTTATTTCTCACTTGGTTTCCCCCAAAGCTTGTGACATGCTACATTATTTTTAAATATAATTTCGTAATCGACGAGAAAAGTCTATCAAAATTATATGTCAAGAAACACGAAAAAAGTTTAAAAACGTCGCACAGTGCTGTTAATCATATAACCGCGAGTAATGCAACACGAACGACAAATAATATCGCACGAAATATGCAGATACCAAGTTGAATTGCGATAACTAATAGGTAGATACGTACTTGTAGCAGAGTAATGGTCAACGCTACAGTAACTAGCAGCATTTGTACTGCGAAAGCAATACAAAAGATGTCTTCAAGAATCTCCGCGAATCTATCC
Organism: Trachymyrmex cornetzi; assembly: GCF_001594075.2. Classification (NCBI taxonomy): domain Eukaryota; kingdom Metazoa; phylum Arthropoda; class Insecta; order Hymenoptera; family Formicidae; genus Trachymyrmex; species Trachymyrmex cornetzi. Next base: position 378,274 of record NW_017295960.1, read on the forward strand.
AATGGAATGAAATTTTGTGGTATTTAATTCAGTACAATTTCCTGTCTCCCTCTTATTTTTTTAAATGTATAATATACGTTCTATTTAATACAATACTGTGTGTACTCACCGTAAAGCTCGCCAGTGTGCACGAACAGAGATAACTATTTTCCGATTGTAGATCTTCCGATCATCTAAACAATTATTCGCATTGTTACGGACATTAAGTGATAAAGTCTCAAGATGAAATCTGTAAACATTTAAGCAGTAGTTCCGCTCTCCCGATCAATCGTGTTAGAATCAATGTAAAAAAAAATTAATTTTTCTTACCCAGCCACAGCAAAGAGGCTGCAGACATGTTCAATGTAAATAAAAAAAGTGCAATCGTGCGCGACTGCCACCATATTAGCTATAGTCCCGAACACAGAGCAATGAAAGATAATGTAGAAGTAATATTTTTCATTATCCACGAAGTAATAAGCATCGTAAAGCATATTTAGAGGCCGGGATTCGTTAAGGGGTAAAACGATGTTCAATAATTTTGGCATGACGGTAAATAATACAAACCCCTTCATACAAAAAGAAACATATACTACAACAAAATGAAATGATCGTACATCACTCGTTAAAATAAAAAGAAAACTGAGCGATTTATCCTTACAGATATATGCCAAAGTAATCAATTTTGCGTTCGTGGCATATTTTTTCATAATTTCATATTCTTCCGCGTTATTCAACTTCTCCCAGTCATCATATAAATGGTCAGTAAGACTTTTGATCTAAAAATATCATCAATTAATATTGAATTATATCGGACATTTCAACGATCGAAGACGATCGAGATCGCAAAGGATAGCAAAAATTTGAATAATTTTCGATCAAATATTTAATATAAATTTCGGTAATGGTATACTTTGCTACTGTTAAATATACATGTGTATAGTTTCACCAGATTTACAACCATCAATATAAACATTGGTATAGTCATTTTAATACATCGCGCGTTTCCATCGCAATGAAAAAATTGGGCCACCTGGAAGTATTCTTATTAAAAGTAACTTGAAACGATTTATGGTGTAGTTTCGCAGATAAAATCTGATAAAACTCTATTTTTAATTGTGTATGCCATGCATTTTGATACGCGTGCATTTTAATATAAATTTTTTATTCGTTTCGTTAATTATGAAAATAATAAAAAGGATCTATCCTTAATTTTGTCGAGTAATATATCGTCTATAAAGCGAGCGTAACAGATATAGATACGTTATGTATATACTGCGTTCTTCAATTGATTTTTTTTATACAACCTGTTTATCATCAGATTTATATCTAGTGTAACGAATTGTAAAAATATTATGATGAACCTGTGGAACGATCAGCGAAAAAATGATCAGAGTCAACGAACGCACTCGAAAGAGTCTCGTTCGTTTTTCCTGATAAGGCCACAGGCCAAAAAGTAACAACAATCTTTTTGTACTACTGTAGTAATCTTTCCACACGAGTGCCATAATTTCAAAAGTAACGTTTTACCTCTCTCTTTGGCAACACGCAATTGACTAAACTTCCCGTCCCGTCTCGTCTTTGATATGAGGAACGAATTAATATTTTAGCAGGTGTAATAGAGAAAAATACTATGTACGCTGGAAACCCTTAACAGCAATTTTTGCGCGTCACGCTTGATAAAAGGTGAACGTGAAAGGTACAACTTATCAACGGGGGGATGGGGTAACTTTTTTCCACGCAAAACGTATCGATTGGAATGCTCAAGGAAATAAGAATTCCTCTGACAAGATGTTTTTACGTGTACTTAGTTGCTAGATATACATATTGTATCTATCATATGTAGTTGCCTATACGTTGTTATTTAATGTTCAGTACCGCTACGAAACGAGTGTCGAAGATAAGTAAGTTCCACTTTATAAATTTTTCTATACAAAAATACATTAGTAGTATATAAAGTTGTATGGAGTAACTAATATCTGAAATTGTTTCAAGTTATATATGTATAAATTATAACTAACTCCGCAAATAATGGCTTCAGTTTGTGACTCTGGTAGGATTGACACTAAAATCGATGTAGGTATACATACTCGTAGTCTTACAATAAAGTACCCGGACTGTGGTAATAAAATAATACAGATCTCTCCGAATATTATCCCACAGGTAGAAGTTGCCTACATTTTTCCATGAATATATATTGGGCCAGTGTGGGAAATACTAGCTTGGCAAATCTGGACAGTTCCTGGATTTTTACTAGATATTTTCCATGATTTTTCCCACGTTTTAATTAAAATTGTAGCCTCTGTTTTTTCTCTGGCGCTGGCCAAGTCCAGGCGAGGAATAGCCCGTTGTTTTATTTTTGACTTATAGGCTAAATTATTGCAACGTTGGATATTTTTTGTGGTATGCAATAGTAGCACTTTAGAACACTTCGAAAAGTAATACGAAAGTAAAAAAAAAGTTTAAAGCGCATAAAAATGAGTGATCACGTATTAGCGGCTTCTCGTGTAGTAAAGAACCGAAAATATCCGGAGCGAAAAAAATTGGACAAACAAATAGTAAATATGGAAACCGAGAGTGATGTGTGTGACGAAAGTGAATTTGTACAGAACAAATATTCACGATTAAACAGTAATGAAGATAGTGATGTTGATAAAATATCAACCGTTAATAAAATATGAAATTAAAAGAAAGAAATATTTATGTACTAATATTGCAAATTATTATTATTATTATTATTATTATCACTGAAAAATCCCGAAGAAAACCCGGGTATAATGGGGGCCCTGGGTTGAAATCCGGGAAAATATAATAAAAACCGTAAAAACCGAGCTTGGTGCTTGGAGCAAGCATATGTCCATGCCCGCCGTCTTCAATCACGCATGGGCCACGGGCAGATTTCCTGAACAGATCCAAGGTACACTAGGGGAAAAATATCTAGTGCCAGGCTTTCCCCGAGACTACATTTCTACCTGGGATATTATATTTACCATTCAAAGTAGTCTTCCATGATATCAGTACTCTTCATACATCTTAGTTATAAATATTTGTCAAAACATTTTTTTTATTCCATAGTTGGAATACTGTTTAGAGAACTCGTCACATTTTTCTGAATTTCGTCGAAAATATCTTTCTCAGTAAAGTAATTACACCGACAGAAGGGAATTGTTAAGTTTAGCCTCTTATCTTATTATTACTAAATCTGGCTTTATTGGATTTAATGATGTTTTTAAAATAGCATAATAAAAGGTAAGCATTTTCAATATGACGAGAACACTTAGTGGAAATAATATTCAGAATAACTACGGACTTTAAAGGAAGTTTTGAAGTGTTATAACGAAAAGATGTATATTGATGTCATGTGGAGGACAACATTGACAAATAAAATGTAAAATAATAATTTATTATTCGAATTGTCTATGCTTTTTTTATTGCTGTCTGAAAACTTATTCTCAGACAGTCTTGACAAAAAATATTACATATTTTATATGTATAAAGATTTAGCTAAAAATCGGTTTATTGCATTTGCGGTAAACTACTTTATTTAAAATTCCTTTAAATTTATGTATAATGGTAATAATAAAAACGAATAATGGAGGTAAACAAATAGATAAATGAAAAAATATAAGGTGCCTAACATTTCTGACTAAGGTTGTTTAAACGATCACTTTTTACATAAATATTCAAGATACATAAAGCGAAGTTAATTTATGTATAGTTTCAATAAAGAAATGATACACAATGGAATTGGAAGTATTTGCCTGTATTAGGAGAATTAAAGATATATAATATTGTTTTTTTTCGATGAGTGCGACCAGGTAATATCATCAAAAGCACAAACAACGGGTTGTTAAACGTATGCGAGCACCGTAAAGTATGACATCGAAGTTTGTCAAATCTTCAAAATAAGAGCATTATGTTTCGTTAAAGGAACACTATGACAAGTACACAATAATTCTGCGCGTAATACCATAATAAAAAGCTTACCAGAGAGAAAACATAGATTTTGTCGGTCCTTATAAAACTCGATTGTCACTGTTCATTATCACCATCATGATTAGCTTCTGTGACCTTGACATGCACGCCAGTACCTATAATGCATAATTTTGGCTTTAAATCGAATTTTATCAGTTAAAGATTCGAATTCATTTGTTTTTTTGTTGCAACTCGCGTTATCGACATTACTATATATGTATTATACTTTAAATGAATAATCCAGTCCATTACTAAAAATCTGTTATCTTGCTAGTATCTTCTCAACTAATATCTTTCCTTTAAAATAGAATGAAAAATGAACATATTTCAACATTTCAAATAAATACCACCATTTCTTACCCATTTCTCCATTTTTCATCTTTGCTTATTTCTTCCTATAATTTGTAACTTCCGTGAAAAACGAGAATGGAAATATATTTAACACTGCTATTTTAACAGTGTAGGTAACTCATTCATAATTAATAAGTATAACGTAAATATTATTTCCACTGTACAGTCTCTACTATAATATAATTGTGGTTGCACAGATACTATTCAAATTATATATTGACCATTGATCATTGGAAGGATGCAAGTACGGTAAAATACGACACCGAAGACTGCATAACCTGTAAAATAAGTGTCAGTATATTTATGAAGAACTTCAAGACACAAGAAATAATAAGTTTTGTTAATAATCTTTACCGTTGTGAAGCTCTTCAAAGAGAAGACATAAACCTTGCCGGCGCTCAAGAAACAGGGTTCTATGCTTCTTCGCATAACGTGCAGAAGCAGTCTTTGTGATTCCACAGGTATTTCATACCAGGACGAATTGTATCTGGAATAACATTGTATCTCAGTCATCAACAAATTTGCAATTTCACTAAATTTTATAATGATTATAAAATCTTACATTTTGTCGCGCAATTGCATGCTGTGATTGATCAGCCTCTGACCTTGCAGACTGAAGCAAAACATGTGTAATACTTGACCAAAGATATAAGTTAGGTACTTCAACATTTCATTAATGTCGCCATACTGTAATGCAACCTTAAACGCAAAAAATATGATATTTTAATCTCTTGCTTTAATATACGCACTGTATAATAAGGATTTTGTTTTGTGGCATGTGGCAGGTGACATCCGATAATTCTCCAATTTTTATGACGTTCTGTTGTTTTAAACAACTTCGAAAATGGTGAAAAAAACAATTTTTTAATTCTTCAATTCGGTTTTTCTCGAAAATCTAACATGCTATAGAGTATTTTTAATTATAGATTCGTAATCTACGGGAAAAAACTTAACAGAATTACCTGCCACATGTCAAGATTTATGAAAAATGTTGCACAGCTAGTGCCGTTAATTATACAATCGCGAGTAATGCAACACAAACGATACGTAATATCACATAAAATATGCAAATGCCAGTTTGAATTGCAATAATAAATAGACACATACTTGTAGCAGAGTAATGCTCAATGTTACAACATATATCAGCATATGTACTGCGAAAGCAGTGCAAAAGAGGTCTTCAAGAATCTCCGCGAATCTGTCCAATGGAAGCAAATTTTGTGGTACTTACATTAATGGTGTAAGAATATAAGGTATTTCATTGTGCATAATAACCGGCAGATTAAATTAGGACAACCAATCAAATATTTGTCCTAAATCAGAAGAACCAATCAAATGCTTATCCTAAATTTGGGATAATGCTTTGATTGGTTAAAGAGCATAGTCACGATGTTGAAGACGACTACGCATTCTTGAGAATGAGATACCTAATATTCTTATATCATATTTACATCGATATAATTTCTTATTTTTCTTTCTTTAAATGTGTTCATGTTCTACGTAATATTGTATAGGGGAAAGTGGAAGAATTGTGCGCACCTAAGGGAAATTTATTGTCCCCTGAAATGGTTTTCCAAGTTTAAAGCAATACAAGCATAGAAATAGAAACATTCTTCCGCCATTACGTATTCACATACCGAACAGATTTTCGTTCGATACAGTTGTATTTGACTAAAAGGAAAAAACGGAAAAGCGAAAAAATTTCTCGCGCTTCGGGAAATTGTGCGCAAAACGAAAATCGTAAGAAATGAATGAATCGTGGAATGTTGACAAAGAAATCAATAAATATATTCATTATATTGCAATATGTATAAATAGATATTAAATATACTTTATACACACACACACACACACACACACACACACACACACACACACACACACACACATATATAATATATATTAAGAAAAATACAAAACACATAGTCTTTGACAAAATGAAATGGCAAAATAAAATAATAATGCCAAGAAGAAACGAAAAAATTAGTGTTAATCATTCAATATATTAATGGTGGGTAATTGTGCGCATTTCAAAACGCTTGCGCACAGTTGCCCGCAGCGACCTTACTCGGCACGATTACTTCAACAATTCCTAACCAAACTTAATAAATAACAGCTCAAAAGATGCACATAATAACGTACTTTAATAACGTATGCAACTTTAAACGAACAAATTAAAAATACGGACTTACCACCTTATTTTCTGAATGTTAAAATAACAAGTAAATATGTGATTTTACATTTTTGTATTTCTCTGGCTAGCAATGTATTTACGTCGTATCTTTTGTAGTTTTATATTATAAGAGTTATATTATAAGAGAACGACCTTCAGCGTAAAGTTTCACCACAGTGACGTCTTCATCTATTGGAAAAGTATAAAACCAGGATGCGCACAATTACCCGCAGCGCACAGTACCTCCACTTTCCCCTACTCACCGTAAAGCTCGCCAGTGTGCATGAACGGAGATCGCGATTTTCTGATTGTAGATTTTCCGATTATCCGGTCGATTATTCGTCGTAATGTTAAGATTATTACGTGATAAAGTCTCAAGACGAAATCTGTGAACATTTAAGCGACAATTCGATCAGTCGTGATTCAAACGACGTAAAAAAAAAGAAAAAACATACTAGTTTTTCTTACCCGACCACAGCAAAGAGGCTGCAGACATGTTCAATGTAAATAAAAAGCGCGCAATCGTGCGCGAGTAACGCCAATAGAGCTATAGTCAAACCCGCAGTCATATGACATATAATGTAGAAGTAATATTTTTCTTCGTCCACGAAATAATAGGCGTCGTAAGGCATAGTTATAAGTCGGGATTCGTTCAGAGGTAACACGATGTTCAGTAATGTAGGCATGAGGGAAATTAATATGAATATATTTACGCACATTAAAATATGTACTGCAATAAAATAGAATAATCGTCCATCATTTATCAAAATAAGTATAATAAATAGCGATTTATCCTTACAGAAATATGCCAAAGTAATCAATTTTGCGTTCGTGGCATACTTTTTCATAATTTCATATTCCTCCGTGCTATTCAACTTCTCCCAATCGTCACACAGTCGGTCAGTAAGACTTTTGATCTAAAAATGCTTTCGATGAATTTTATCGGACAGTCTGACAATCGTAGAAGATCGAGATTATAATGGATAATAAAAATTTGAATAATTATCTTACGATCTAATATAAATTTCGATACTGACGTACTTTATTACTATTAAACTGGCACGTATATAGTTTCATTAGACATATAATCATCAACATAAACACCGGTATGATCAGTTGAATACATCTCGCGTTTTCATTGCAATGAAAAATTTGGGCCACCTGGAAGTATACTTATTAAAACTGTGATTAAACGATTTATGATGCAGTTTCTGAAGGTAAAATTCTATTTTTAATTTTATGTGCCGTGTATTCTGACACGCATGTATTTCACATTATACATTTTTTATCTATTATTCATGAAAAGGAATTTTATTCTGAATTATATATTGTTTATAGGGCGAGCTTGGGTGAACTTCCGAAAACCTGAAAACTCCGGTTTTCTTGTCAATTGATATACGACTGTATTTTGATGCGCTGATTACGAATATGATCATGAAAATTACCGACGAAGTCATTTTCAAAGTAAAAGTCAAATTTGGAAAACCGAATTTTTTCACATTTTTTCACATTTGACATTCAAAATGATCTTATCGCCAATTTTCAACGTCTTATTCGTAATTAGCGCACAAAATACAGTGGTATTCCAACTGACAAGAAAATCGGAGCTTCAGGTCTTTGGAAGTCCACCCACAAGTTTAATAGATACGTATTCACTGCGTATTTTAATTAATTTTTTTATGCATTCTATTGACCATCAGATTTAAAACTAGTATAGCGAATATACATATACATATAGTAGAAATTTTTTATGAGGAACTTGTCCGAAACCTGTGGAACAATCACCGAAACAATGATCAGAGTCACTGAGGTCACACGGAAAATCCTCGTTCGTTTTTCCTGATAAGGCCACAAACCGGAGAGTAACAATAATCTTTTTGTAATACTGTAGTAATCTTTCCACACGAATGCCATAATTTTAAAAGTAACGTTTTACCTTCGGCAACACGCAATAGACTAAACTTCTCGTTTCGTGTTTGTTATGAGGACCGAATTAATATTTTAGCAGGTGTAATAGAGAAAAGTATTACGTACGATGGAAACCTTTGATAGCAATTTTACGTGTCATGCTTCATAAAAGATGAACGTGAAAGGTAACTTATCAACGCATGGGACAACTTTCTTCCGTGCAGAACATATCGATAGCAATGTTCAAAGAAATAAGAATTCCTCTGACAAGATATGTTTATGTATATACTTCGTTGAAAATAAAAGTTATATCTGTATGTATCATACGTAGTTGTCTATACGTTGTTATTCAATAATCAATATCGCTTCGGACGAGTGTCGGAGATAAATAAGATGTACTTTTAAAATTTTTCTATATTAAGTGACGCGGTCAGGGTTGGGTAAGTTATTATTTGTGACGTACATATTGATTAATTAACATAAAAAATTGTTAATAATACAATTAATAAATAGGATACTTACTAGAAAGTTGATATTTGATACGTCAAACGTGGCAATTCATTTAACAGTTCCAATTAACAACCAGTTAAGACTGCTGATACTTCACACATTGTTTTCAAAATCTACCGGAATCTCTGATGTATTCTATTCAAAAGTAAATCTGCAAATACACACGAAATAAACAATAGATTAAAAAGTTGGAATATACAAATGTGATTAGTACTACAAAGTTAAATTTCTCACTAAAGTACATTATTTTATAATCGCATCAAAGCTGGGATCCTTATTATTAAAATATTTAAAGAATGGAATGTTTAGTATCAAATACTGTGGAAATAAAAAATGCTTGACTCTAAAATTACTCCAATAGATAAATTGCCTGAACAGCCATTAGTTATTAAATATTCAAGTATTAAGTATATTATAGTAAATTCGAATTATTTAACCTTAATATTGACTAAATGGAACTACTTAACTAAAATATTGATGAAATTTAAAAAACACATTATAAATATCAGAGTCAAATAATTATAATCTTTATGAGAAACAAATACTAAATGTTTGATTTCTTATGTGTTCGTTATACATGAGTGCATAATAAAGGGGACCACAGACTAAAAGAGGAAAAAGTAAGCATTTATAATATTTACCGTTGTCATTTTTTTTTGTTTTTTCAAATGCGAATATGTCTATCAATCTGATGAGAAGTTACTCGTTATTTTTTTCTGATTGCTTCGTGTTCATGTCATTTCCTTCAGTAGTTTTTTGATTTATTCCATGTTGAGACAAGTGGTTCGCTAAAAATCACCCACTTTTTCTTTAAATATGTCAAACTTCTTATAACAAATCTTGCATTGTACTATGTCATGTGATGTATTCAATACGAAATTTTCCGATATCCACGAATGCTTAAATTTGTTTCGTATCTCCTCGATTATTAATGGATGTTTTTGTTTCATATGTAGCTTTAACTGGCTTGCGTGAGATCCATGTGTAAGGAAATAGTTACAAATGTTACATTTTGAAGCATGTCTTCCTTCTTTTTTAAAATATTGCCGTATTACGCCACTTTGGTTATTTTGTTTGGTTATTTCTTTGTCAGGACGTATGTAATGAGCATAAAATAAATGTACTCTCAGAATGTCGATACTTTTGCACGAAAAATTTGTATGGCAAATGTTACATTGTGCCCTGTTATTTTAAATTTTATTAAAATGTTGCCATACCCAACTTTTATTTTTCCTATCTTTTTATATATTATTATTGCCAGTATTTTTTTTAGTTTTTAAGGGATGCTTGACCAAATGGCACGCTAAATCATCTATATCATTTCGCAGAACATTGAACGAGTAAGAACAGATCTTGCATTGTAGTTTATCATTGGATGTGTTTGATATAAAATGTGCCGATACTCAAGTATGTTCAAATTCTTTTTGTATTTCTTCTATTACTTGTGGAAGTTGAAATTTCAGATGCCTCTTTAATTAATGTACAAGATATCTACTCAAAAGAGATGTATCACAAATCTTACATCTTAAAGTGTATCTTTTTTCTTCTGTGACCTTACGTGACATGCACGCCAGTACCGATAATGCGTGACTTTGGCTTGACTTTAAATCGAATTTTATTGGTTAAGAATTTGAATCCCTTTGTTTTTGCAACTCGCGCTATCGACATTACTACGTATCATACTTTAGATCAAAATATATAATCCAGTCCATTACTAAAAATCTATTACCTTGCCAATATCTTCTCAACTAATATCTTTCCTTTAAAATCGAATGAAAAATGAACACATTTCAACATTTCAAATAAATACCAACGTTTCTTAACTATTCCTGTATTTTCCATTTATACCTTATTTCTTCTTATAATTTGTAACTTTTGTGAAAAAACAAGATTAACAACATATTAAACAAAGATATTTTAACAGTGTATTTAATTGGTTCATAATTAATAAATATAATATACATATTATTTCTACTGCACAGTCTCTACTATAATATAATTGTGATTAGAAATTACTATCCAAATTATATATTGACCATTGATTATTGGAAGGATGCAAGCACGGTAAAATACGACACCGAAGACTGCATAACCTTTAAAATATAGGACAATATTCTTAATAGAGACTTCAAAGAAACATGTAACGATATATAAGTTGCCTAAATAATATTTACCGTGGTAAAGCTCTTCAAAGAGAAGACATAAATCTTGCCGGCGCTCAAGAAACAGGGTTCCATGCTCCTTCGCATTACGAACAGAAGCAGTTTTCGTGATTCCGCAGGTATTTCGTACCAGGAAGAATTATATCTACAACAACTGTGTATCTCAGTTGTCAGCAAATTTGCAATTTCACTAAATTTATTAATGATTATAAAATCTTACATTTTGTCGCGCATTTGTATGCTGTGATTGATCAGTCTCTGACCTTGCAGACTGTAGCAAAACGTGTGTAATACTTGACCAAAGATATACACTAGGTACTTGAACATTTCATTAATGTCGCCGTAATGTAACGCAACCTTAAATGCAAAAAATACGATATTTTAATATGTTGCTTCAGTATACACACTGTACTACAAGGATTTTATTTTATGGTATGTGATAGGTGATTTCCGATAATAATCGAATTTCTATGACGTTCCGTTTTTTTAACAACTTTGAAAGTGATAAAAAATATTTTTTTATTTCTCAATTGGTTTCCCCCAAAGCTTGTGACATGCTAGATTATTTTTAAATATAATTTCGTAATCGACGAGAAAAGCCTATCAAAATTATATGTCAAGAAACACGAAAAAAGTTTAAAAATGTCGCACAGTGCTGTTAATCATATAACCATGAGTAATGCAACACAAAGGACAAATAACATCGCACGAAGTATGCAGATACCAAGTTGAATTGCAATAACAAATAGGTAGATACGTACTTGTAGCAAAGTAATAGTCAATGTTACAGTAACTATCAGCATTTGTACTGCGAAAGCAGTGCAAAAAATGTCTTCAAGAATCTTCGCGAAACTGTCCAATGAAAACAAATTTTGTGGTACTTACATAGTATAATTTTTCGTTATTTTTTCTTTAAATCTATAGTTCTACATAAGACAAGATTTTGCACTTACCGTAAAGCTCGCCAGTGTGCATGAATGGAGACAGCGATTTTCCGATTATGCGAAAGATTATTCTCATCGTTATGATCCTTACGCGATAAAGTCTCAAGACGAAATCTATGAACATTTAAGGGACGGTTTCGATCTCTCAATGAATCGTGAGAGGAACGATGTAAAAAAAATTGTTTTTCTTACCCAGCCACAGCAAAAAGGCTGCAGACATGCTCAATATAAATAAAAAACGTGCAATCGTGTGCGATTACCGCCGTAAGAGATATATTTCCACCCACATATATGTGAAGTATAATGTAGAAATAATATTTCTCTTCGTCCACGAAATAACAGACGTCATAAGGGAAAGTTATAGGTCGGGATTCGTTGAGGGGTAATACGATGTTCAGCAATTTGGGTACAAGGGAAAGTAACATGAACGTATTGCTGGTCAAGTATACATATACTGCAACAAAACGAAATAATCGCCCGTTATTCATAAAAATAAAAATAATAGGTACTGAACGATTTATCCTTACAGACATATGCGAAAGAAATCAATCTTGCGTTCGTGGCATACTTTTTCATAATTTCATATTCCTCTTTGCTATTTAACTTCTCCCAATCGTTACACAAATGGTCAGTGAGACTTTTGATCTAAAAACATCCTCGATGAATGTTAAATCTTATGGAAGAATCCGACGATCGTAGAAGACTACGATTGCAAAGGATAATGAAAATTTGAACGAATATCTTCTGATCAAACAAATAAATTTCGGTATTGGCGTACTTTGCTATTATTAAACTGGCACGTATATAGTTTCGCCAAAAACGTAACCATCAACATAAGCACTGGTATGGTCAGTTGAATGCATCGCGCGTTTCCATTGCAAGAAAAAATTTGAGCCACCTAGAAGTATACTTACTAGAACACACTTTAGATGATTTATGATGCAGTTTCGCAGAATAAAATTCTATTTTTAATTTCATATGCCGTGTATTTCGATAAGTGTACATTTTAAAATACATTTTTCATACAATGACTTCATAACATGATAAAAAGAATTCTGTCCTTAATTTTATCGAATTATACATCGTCTATTTAGGCGATCTTAACAGATAGATAGATACGTTAAGTATACTGAGTAACGTATTTATTTATCTGTTAAGATCGCCTAGATAGACGATGTACATAATTTTTATTATAATTAAAATTTTATAAGGAACCTGTGGAAAAGTCAGCGAAAAAATGATCAAAGTCACCGTGCTCAATTGAAAAAGCCTCGTTCGTTTTTCTTGATAAGGCCACTGGCCGCAGAATAACAATAACTTTTTAGTAATACTGTAGTAATCTTTCCACACGAATGCCATAATTTTTAAAGCAATGTTTTACCTCAGGCAATACGCAATTGACTAACTTAACTTCTCCTCTTGTCATGAAAAACAAATTAATATTTTAGCAGGTGTAATAAAGAAAAATACTATGTACGACAGAAACCTTTGGTAGAAATTTTGCGTGTCACGCTTGATAAAAGGTGAACGTGACAGGTAACTATCAACGCGTGGGACAACCTTCTTCCGCGCAGAACATATCGATCGGAATGTTCAAAGAAATAAGAATTCATCTGGCAAGATATGTTTATGTATATTCTTAGTTGCAAAATAAATATTATATCTGTATGTATCTTACGTAGTCGTCTATACGCTGTTATTCAATAATCAATATCGCTTCGGACGAGTGTCGGAGATAAATAAGATGTACTTTTAAAATTTTTCTATATTAAGTGACGCGGTCAGGGTTGGGTAAGTTATTATTTGTGACGTACATATTGATTAATTAACATAAAAAATTGTTAATAGTACAATTAATAAACAGGATACTTATTAGAAAGTTGATATTTGATACGTCAAATGTGGCAATTTAACGGTTCCAATTAACAACCAGTTAAGACTGCTGATACTTCACACATCGTTTTCAAAATCGACCGGAATCTCTGATGTATCCTATTCAAAAGTGAATCTGCAAATACACACGAAATAAACAATAGATTAAAAAGTTGGAATATACAAATGTGATTAGTACTACAAAGTTAAATTTCTCACTAAAGTACATTATTTTATAATCGCATCAAAGCTGGGATCCTTATTATTAAAATATTTAAAGAATGGAATGTTTAGTATCAAATACTGTGGAAATAAAAAATGCTTGACTCTAAAATTACTCCAATAGATAAATTGCCTGAACAGCCATTAGTTATTAAATATTCAAGTATTAAGTATATTATAGTAAATTCGAATTATTTAACCTTAATATTGACTAAATGGAACTACTTAACTAAAATATTGATGAAATTTAAAAAACACATTATAAATATCAGAGTCAAATAATTATTCTTTATGAGAAACAAATACTAAATGTATGATTTCTTATGTGTTCGTTATACATGAGTGCATACTAAAGGGGACCACAGACTAAAAGAGGAAAAGTAAGCATTTGTAATATTTACCGTTGTCATTTTTTTTGTTTTTTCAAATGCGAATATGTCTATCAATCTGATGAGAAGTTACTCGTTATTTTCTTCTGATTGATTAGTATTCATGTCATTTCCTTCAGTAGTTTTTGATTTATTCCATGTTGAGACAAGTGGTTCGCTAAAAATCACCCACTTTTTCTTTAAATATGTCAAACTTCTTATAACAAATCTTGCATTGTACTATGTCATTTGATGTATTCAATACGAAATTTTCCGATATCCACGAATACTTAAATTTGTTTCGTATTTTTTCGATTATTAATGGATGTTTTCGTTTCATATGTAGCTTTAATTGGGTTGCGTGAGATCCATGTGTAAGGAAATAGTTACAAATGTTACATTTTGAAGCATGTCTTCCTTCTTTTTTGAAATATTGCCATATTACGCCACTTTGGTTATTTTGTTTGGTTATTTCTTTGTCAGGACATATTTGATTAGCATAAAATAAATGTACTCTCAGAATGTCGGTACTTTTGCACGAAAAATTTTTATGGCAAATGTTACATTGTGCCCTATTATTCTAAATTTTATTAAAATGTTGCCGTACCCAACTTTTATTTTTCCTATCTTTTTATATATTATTATTGCCAGTATTTTTTTTAGTCTTTAAGGCATGCTTGACCAAATGGCACGCTAAATCATCTATAATAATCTATATCATTTCGTAGAACATTGAACGAGTAAGAACAGATCTTGCATTGTAGTTTATCATTTGATGTGTTTGATATGAAATGTGCCGATACTCAAGTATGTTCAAAATCTTTTTGTATTTCGTCTATTACTTGTGGAAGTTGAAATTTCAGATGCCTCTTTAATTAATGTACAAGATATCTACTCAAAAGAGATGTATCACAAATCTTACGTTTTAAAGTGTATCTTTCTTCTTCTGTGAAATAACCCTATATCGGACCGTTTCTGCAATCAGGGTCTTCAACATAAAATATTTTATGAACATGAAACAGGTGAATTTTTAATGGTAATATGTTGTATGTAATGTACGAACAAATCGTACATTGGATTTTTCTATTCCGTAAAGAATTGTAATATTACCGTACCCAATTAGTGTGGGATTTCATTTGTGCGTTTTTGTCGTACGGCAAATTTTTCAAGCCTGCTAATTGGCTATAGGATAGAGAGATCCGAGGACTCTCTATCCTGCACACATTTGTCGTACGATAAAAACGCACAAATGAAATCTCATCCTTACTCGTCCTATTCTTTTGTAGTGCCATCACGTCGACAGTACCTGAGGGTGTGTGGTATTAGGGAGTTTTTGCAATACCGTTTATCCAGATACGGTGAACGTTAAGGTCAGGTTATCTTCTTCTCAACAACTAATTAAGAAAAGGATAACATGGCTTTAGCGTTCACCGTATCTGAATTCACGTTATTGCAAAAACTCCCTATTAAGCCCAACGTCCACGATACTAGAAATCGGTCCGAGATCTCGGACAGAGAAAAAATTAACAAATCGCATTTGAACAATTTGATCACATGACCATTGCGATTGGTCAATTCTTTCTTCATCCGAGGTCTCGGACCGATTTCTAGCATCGTGGACACAAGGCTTTATCGCTACAATTGTAACTCACGGATACAGCAACCAGCAGATGGCGCGCGGGTTGAGTGATTGAAGTTACCGACGCTGGGAACAGTAAGCGCGTCATAGGGGTCGTGTTAGAAGAGAAAAGGGGTTCGTTTCTTCTCTCCTTCACCCGTTGGCCTATCTCACTCTTCTATTATGGATGCAGTTCGCTCTCTCTCCAACCTGTTGCAATTCTATACTTATTATTCACGCTCTCTCTTCCTCCCGTTGCATTCTTTCTTCCTCACTTTTTTCCAACTCTCACGTTTTCTTTTTTTTTATCGCACGCATTAAAGATATTTTATTAAGTAATTATATGATATTTTCATTCAACGATTTTTATCATACTATTTAACAATAAAATGATATGCAATTTTAATAATATTTTAATAGTATAAGACACGAGTAGCCAAGTACGCTTTCTTATCAACTAGTTCAAAAGGTATGAAGAAAGAATGGTGAAAAGGCTGGGGAAAAGATAATTTTAAAAAGGAATGTATTTTTAATGAACATTTATTTTTCATGTAATGCAACATGTACAATATATCTAAATCATAGAGTTAGTTCACTATAGAGTTAGTAAACAGTTAGTTCACATTCTATGATATAATTTTTATCATAAATTCTGTACAAAATTTTTGCAGCATCGCGTTTATTAGTAATAATATTAAAAATAATACAAAATATTTGAATTTTTACAGGAATTTTGAGTAATTACAGGAAATATTAATTTTATGTTTAAAAGATTTTTGTTCCTGATTTGACATGCTTATAAATAAACTTTACCAAGAAATAATAAATGTATGCATATGTATATGCTATAAATCTTTTAAAAACATTTTTATAATAAGATAAATAAATTTTTATTCCATCAATTAAGTAAATAAAATCCTATAATCGACCATAATTGATCTTATCAACCTAAATATTTCAATATGAATTCATACGAGTACGCTAGACAATTCTATAAACTGTGCAATAAAGACATATAACCCTCAACATAAACACCGATATGATCAGTTGAATACATTTCGCGTTTTCATTGCAATGAAATATTTGGGCCATCTAGAAGTATATTCATTAAAACTCTATTTAAACAATTTATGACGCAGTTTCTCAAGGTAAAATTCTATTTTTAATTTTTTGTGCAGCGTATTCTGATACGGATGTATTTCATTATACATTTTTTTTATATTATTCATGAAAAGGAATATTATTCTCAATTGTATATCGTCTATAGGCCGAGCTTGGATAAACCTCCTTCCGAAAACCTGAAAACTCCGGTTTTCTTGTCAATTGATGTACAATTATATTTTGATGCGCTGATTACGAATATGATCATGAAAATTACCGACGAAGTCATTTTCGATGTAAAAGTCAAATTTGGAAAACCGAATTTTTTAACATTTTTTCACATTTGACATTCAAAATGATCTTATCACCAATTTTCAACGTTTTATTCGTAATTAACGCACCAAACTACAGTTGTATTCCAACTGACAAGAAAATCGGAGCTTCAGGTCTTTGGAAGTCCACCCGCGAGCTTAATAGATACGTATACATTGCGTATTTTAATTAATTTTTCTATGTATTCTATTGACGATCAGATTTAAAACTAGTATAGTGAATATATATATACATATACATATACCTAGTAAAAAATTTTTTATGAGGAACTTCTCCAAAACCTGTGGAACAATCAGCGAAACCGAACTCACTTGGAAAAGCTTCTAAAATTTTTTAACAAGTCTGTGTTTATACGAAATATTAAATATTCAAGATACACATAACACCAGTCAATTTATGTATAATTTTGATAAAGAATTAACGATAAACATTGGAATTAGGAGTGTTTAATTATATTAGGAGAATTAAAGACACGCGGTATTGTTTTTTTCGACAAATGCCACCGGAAAATATCGTCAGATGCACAAATAAATAGCTACTAAAGGAATGAGAGCACCGTAAAGTATGGCATCAACGTTTGCAAAATCTTCAAAACAAGATCATTATGTTTCGTAAAAGAAATACTATGACAAACACACGATAATTTTGCGCATATTAACGTTGTGGAATTCCCCAGACAGTATATAGACATAGATCTCGTCGGTGCTTGAAAAACTCGGTTGTACACTCTTCATCATCACCATCACGATTAGCTTCTGTGATCTCATATGACATGCTTGCCATGATTTTGGCGTAACATTAAATCGAATTTTATCAGTTAAAGATTTGAATCCAATTATTTTTGCAACTTACGCTAACGACGTTATTACGTATTATATACTTTAGATGCAAATCTAATCCAGTTCATAACTAAAAAACTATTACCTGCCCAATATCTTCCTACCTAATATTCTTCTTTTAAAAATGAACAGTACTTAAAATAAATAGCATTTTTTACCCATTTTTCCATTTTTATTTTTGCTTATATCTTCTTATAGTTTGTAACTTCCGTGTAAAAATGAGATTAAAAATGAGATTAAAAATATAAAATTAATGTGTATAATGTAAATATTATTTCCACTGCACGATCTCTATTACTATAATATTATTGTGGTTGTACAGATACTATCCAAATTACATATTGACCATTGATCATTGGAAGGATGCAAGTACGGTAAAATACGAAACCGAAGACTGCATTACCTTTAAAATAAATGCCAGTATTCTTAAGAGAGACTTCAAAGAAACATGAAACAACATATAAGTTGCCTAAATAATGTTTACCGTGGTAAAGCTCTTCAAAGAGAAGACATAAATCTTGCCGGCGTTCAAAAAACTGGGTTGCATGCTCCTTCGCATCACGAAGAGAAGCAGCCTTCGTAATTCCGCAGGTATTTCATACCAGGAGGAATTGTATCTACAATAACTTTGAATCTCAGTCGTCAACAACAATTTTCGATTTTACCGATTTTAAGTGATTAAAGTCTTACATTTTATCGCTTAATTGCGAGCTGTGGTCAATCAATCTCTGTCCTTGTATACTGAAGCAGAACGTGTGTATCACCTGAGCAAAGATAAACGCCAGGTACTTGAACGTTTCATTAATTTCACCTTGCAGTAACGCAACCTTAAACACGACGAATACGATATTTTATTCTCTTTATTTACTATACACACTGTACAACAAGAATTTTGTTTTACAGTAAATAACAAGTGTTTTTCGATAGTAATGAATTTTTAATTCGTTTCGTTTTTTTTTTTAGACAATTTCAGAAATGACCAAAGGACAATATTTTCTAAAAAGTGAAATTGTGAACGGGGAAAGGCTACGAATCAATGCTTATAGTTGTTAATTGCTAACGATTAATCTATCTTCAATTCAATCGATATAAACATTTAACATACAAATGTTTCGACCTTTATCATATCATCCTCAGTGTAAAACATAAAACAATTGAAAATAAAAATTAATTTAAAAGGGTCGTAATCGGTTACATAATAGTTAATTATTTAAATATAGCGCGGTTATATGAAGTCATTAATTAAAATTGTCTATAGTTTATATTCTATTTCAATGAAAGGATTGATTATATCGCACGAAGTCGCATGATTAAAATGATTAAAACACATAAATATTTTTTAAATTTTCGTCCGGTTTTATTCGAAAGTCTATGATATGCTAGTGCATTTTTAATTA
This sequence comes from Trachymyrmex cornetzi, assembly GCF_001594075.2. NCBI lineage: Eukaryota > Metazoa > Arthropoda > Insecta > Hymenoptera > Formicidae > Trachymyrmex > Trachymyrmex cornetzi. The sequence goes on from NW_017295960.1 coordinate 398,026, forward strand.
CAATTTCGTAATTGTCTACTTGAAAAGCCTAACAGAATTACATATCAAGAAACATGAAAAAAGTTTAAAAACGTTGCACAGTGCTCTTAATTATATAAGCGAGTAATTCAACACAAACGACAAATAACATCGCATGAAATATGTAGATACTAAGTTGAATTGTAATAACAAATAGATGCCCAGTAAACACGCATGTCTAAAAGATAATTCAAAAGACGTCTTAAAAGAGACATTTTATATGACTTATCTAAAAGATGTCTTTTAGACATGTTCTTTTTAAAACTTCTTTAAGACTTTTCTAATTGACATCTTGAAGACGACTTTTAGTCATATTCTATAAAGGCATCTTTTTTAAGATGTCTTTTGGACATACCTGTTTAAGACATTTTTCAGAACAAGAATAAGACATTGTTTTATAATAATTCGTAAATCAGCATATGTCACGTACCCGAATAATAATGAGTTCGTAATCGCGCATAAGAATAATGAGTAATTTCCGGTTTTATCGGTATCTGGTGTCTCTTTTTAATTGCGTAGCTATTCATATATAGCTATGTCATATTTTTCGATTTTCTGGTGGTGACTGCATGTTTAATCAACTTTAATCCGAGGTAATAATTCTTTGTTGTATTAAAAGAATATTATATAAAATATGTTAATTACTATAAACGTCTGCATATATTTTCTATAATAATTTTTACAAGTATTTCATATTTTACAAGAAAACGTGCATTTATAAATTTGAGATTATTTCTAAAAGTCTGAACGAAAAAATAGCTCGATATGTCCATTGTCCTTCATCTTATCACGCATCGACATTATGTATGTCTGCTGATTCAATAATTCTGATGACTAGTCAAATTATATGCCCGAAACATTACAAAGCATCACATCCTCTATAAACGCGGCGTCGTGTTTCTTATATATATATACGTGAAAGTTTCGTTTGTGATACTTGTCCAATTTTCTCTCACTTGGAATGTCTAGGTGAATTTACATTACGGTTAATTAATACAAAGCACAATATTTACAAATAAATTATTTATATATTTTTGGTAATTTAGGTATAAATACATCTGGTGGTGGAAGATTGCAAAATGGAAAGATTACCTCTGTACGAGGAAATTGTATGGGTGAAACTCGGGCATTATCGATGGTGACCATCTTGTATGTTATCAGCATGAAATTCCTGATAATGTAGAGGCTATATCTCACAATATCGATAAATTTTGCACACTTTTTGGAGATTAATTGATTATTATTGGATACATAAGTAAATAGAAATATTTTCTTTTATGCGAAATATTGTGATTAATAAATATTCATTTTCTATTATTCAATGAAACTTATGGAGATCGAGACTTTTATATCAAGATGATGACTCGAATATAAATTCATCTATGGGAGAAAAACTTACGAACAATACAAACAAAAAATTTTTTTTGTAAATAATTTTAACATTAATGAAAAATAATAAATTAAAAAAAAATTAATTTAACACGTTATTTTAAAAAACCGTTTGCGTTTCATTAATGTTAAAGTCATTTATAAAAAAAATACAAATTGTTATGTTTGATTTTCTTTTAATTGTTTATAAATAAAAATTTCTTGAGATTTTTATTTTACATAATCCAAGTCCGAAATATTTTGTGCGCTTTTTTGTAGAACCTTGTTCGAATAAGAAATAAATGAATGTAAGTAACATGTATATACTATTTTATAAATATTAAATAAATGGCCATGTTCTGATATACACTGTGGTTGTAAAATTTACTACCAATACTGACAATCTATAGTTTACATCACGTGCACTATAAATTTTAAGAACTGGCAGTAAATTTTGAAACACAGTCACTGTCGATTATACTGAAATTTGTATACGTAATGTGAAATACAGGGTTTCGATTGTTGTATATCGTGAAACAAGATTAAAAAATTACAAAAGTGAATAAATTTACTAAAATATTAATATTCTAATAAATTTACTCACTTTTGTAATTTTCATCTTGTTTCGAGATACACAATTGATACCCTGATTTTTTTAAATCTACAGTTCACGTTATGTATATTATAGATTTCATAGTACTGGCGGTGTATATCGAAACTCTGCCAATATAACCTAATTTAACCCATAAAAACTGCAATGTCTAAAATTAGTCCAAAAAATGTCTGAACAATGACATTATAGAATGTCTCAAAGGCGTCTTATAGACCATTATAGGGAATGTCTGAAAAATATCCAAACCAAATTGTTTAAAATATGTCTAACATGACATCAGACGTGTAATAAGGCTACTAAAAGACAGACATAAGACATCTTAAAGATGTCTTAAAAATGTCTTTTAGTACAATTTTTCGGACGTCCTACAGAATTTTATGACGTCTTTTAGTCATCTTAAAGACGACTTAATGTTTACTGGGTAGATACGTACTTGTAGCAGAGTAATGCTCAATGTTATAGTAACTATCAGCATTTGTACTGCGAAAGCAATACAAAAGATGTCTTCAAGAATCTCCGCGAATCTGTCCAATTGGAAACAAATTTTGTAGTACTTATAATTCGGTATAATTTCCTCTCTCTTTTTCTTTAAATGTATAACGTTCTACTTAGTACAAAATTGTGTACTCACCGTATAGCTCGCCAGTGTGCATGAATAGAGATAGCGATTTTCCGATTGTAGATCTTCCGATCTAGACGATTATTCGCATTGTTACGGTCATTAAGTGATACAGTCTCAAGACGAAATCTGTAAACATTTAAGCAGCAGTTCAGTTCTCCCGATCAGTCGTGATAGAATCAACGTAAAGAAATGTTAGTTTTTCTTACCCAGCCACAGCAAAGAGACTGCAGACATGTTCAATGTAAATAAAAAAAGTGCAATCGTGCGCGACTTCCGCCATAATAGCTATAGACGTGAACACAAAGATATGAAATAAAATGTAGAAATAATATTTTTCTTCGTCCACGAAGTAATAAGCCTTGTAAGGCATACTTATAGGCAAGGATTCGTTGAGGGATAATATGATGTTCAATAATTTTGGCATGAAGGAAATTAATGTAAACAACCAAGAGCAAAAAAAAATATATACTGTAACAAAACGAAATAATTGTTCATCATTCGTTAAAATCAAAAGAATACAGATCGATTTATCCTTACTCAAATATACCACAGTAATCAATCTTGCGTTCGTGGCATACTTTTTCATAATTTCATATTCCTCCGCGCTATTCAACTTCTTCCAATCGTCACACAGTTGGTCAGTAAGACTTTTAATCTAAAAACATCTTCGATAAATGTTGAATTATATCGGACAGTTCAACGATCGAAGACGATCGAGATCGCAAAGGATAACAAAAATTTGAATAATTTTCGATTAAATATTTAATATAAATTTCGGTATTAGTATACTTTGCTTCTGTTAAATTGGAATGTATATAGTTTCGCCAGTAATGTAACCATCAACATAAACATTGGTATAGTCAGTTTAATACATCGCGCGTTTCCATCGCAATGAAAAAATTGGGCCACCTGGAAGTATTCTTATTAAAAGTAACTTTAAAGAATTTATGGTGTAGTGTTTCGCAGAAAAAATTTTCTAAAAATTTTCTATTTTTAATTTTATATGCCGTGCATTTGGATATGCGTGCATTTTAATATAAATTTTTTATTCGTTTCATTAAATAATAAAAAGAATCTATCCTTAATTTTGTGGAGTTATATATCGTCTACAAAGCGAGCGTAACAGATACAGATACATTATGTACACACTGCGTACTTCAGTTATTTTTTTTATGTAACCTTTTTATCATCAGATTTATATCTAGTGTAACGAATTGTAAAAATATTATGAGAAACCTGTGGAGCAATCAGCGAAAAAATGATCAGAGTCAATGAGCTCACTCGAAAAAGGCTCGTTCGTTTTTCCTGATGAGGCCACAGACCGGAGAGTAACAACAATCTTTTTGTAATACTGTAGTAATCTTTCCACACAAGTGCCATAATTTTAAAAGTAACGTTTTACCTTTGGCAACACGCAATTGACTAAACTTCTCGTCCCGTCTCGTCTTTGATATGAGGAACGAATTAATATTTTAGCAGGTGTAATAGAGAAAAATACTATGTATGCGATGGAAACCCTTGACAGCAATTTTGCGTGTCTCGCTTGATAAAAGGTGAACGTGAAAGGTATAACTTATCAACGGGGGGTTGGGGTAACTTTCTTCCACGCAAAACGTATCGATTGGAATGCTCAAGGAAATAAAAATTTCTCTGAATAACTTATCAACGGGGGGGGTTAGGGTAACTTTCTTCCACGCAAAACGTATCGATTGGAATGCTCAAGGAAATAAAAATTTCTCTGACAAGATGTGTTTACGTGTAGTTAACCATGCCAGATATACATATTGTATCTATCATATGTAGTTATCATACTATACATTGTTATTCAATGTCCAGTACCGCTACGAAACGAGTATCGAGGATAAGTAAATTCTACTTTATAAATTTTTCTATACAAAAATACATTAAACTAAAGTTACTGTTTATATTTACAAAAATACATTAGTACTATATAAAGTTGTATGGAGTAACTAATATCTGAAATTGTTTCAAGTCATATATGTATAAATTATAACTAACTCCGCAAATAGTAGCATCAGTTTGAGACTCTGGAAAGATTGACACTAAAATTGATGTAGGTATACATAGTCTTACAATAAAGTTCCCACACTGTGGCAATGAAATAGTACAGCTCTCTCCGAATACTATGTTATATTTTATCTTTTAAAGTGGTCTTCTATGACATCAGTATTCTTCATAAATCTATGTTATAAATATTTGAAAACATTTTTTTAATTCCGCAGTTGGAATGCTGTTTAGAGAAAAAGATTATGGAAAAAGGAAGCAGTTTAGCACAAAGTAATGTGTAAAGCATAACTTGAGCGCCCACTACTGCTCACTGCCATATAATGGAATAAGCTGGAAACGAGAGAAAATATTTGTGGGAAAACTATGGAGCATATAACACTTAGCCCGGATCCTCATACCAAAGACATAGAGCATGGACTGCGCGATCCAAGTAGTGTATCAAATGTGGTCGACAATAATGAGAGAGAGGGACCGTGGGAGACGGCCACTCTCCCTCTCATTCTCTCTCCCATTACACCATTGAATGGAAAGAGATATCAAATCTTGATATATCAAATCATCAAATATTTTTAATTATATTTACATATACTAAATACATGTACTAATATACTAATATACTAACATACTAATATACTAATATACTAATTACTAATATACTAATTATATTTACATATATTAGGTATTATCTTGATATATTTGACATTATTTTAATATACTTGTTGTTCTGACTATTTTTGTAGAATTTAACTTTGAATCTGAGATGCATGTGAATATTTTACGCTTTATAACATCCAATATGGAATTTTATTTTAACATCTATAATACACACTTTATCATCGCGGACGTAGGATCAGATTAACGACAGAGTTCAAACACAAAAATTCTTTTAACAAGTAATGTTGTTCTAGAAAGTTTCTTCCATTCTTAATAATTTAAAATTAAAATATAAAGACTGTAAAACTGCCAGTGAATAATTGTAACTCCTATCACGTACGAGTAAAGAACTTAGAAATTTTTTACGACACGAGGTCTTGCAATTGATAACGGACTAATATTAACAGTCACACAAAATCAACTAATTTACAAGAACTTTTACGATACATTCAACTTTTTATATTAAACCATCATATATTATAAATGACTGATATTTTTTCTCTCATAATATTTAAATTTAAATTTTATTTTATATAATTTCCCCGATTTAAAAATTGTATTTTAGAACATACTGATAAAGGCCGAATATCGGCCGAAACGTTTGAATTTTAATTCTGTAAAGATCATTTTAAATATATTATATTGCAACAAATAACCGGCGTATTGGCTGTATGCTCCTTTTTAACTTTTATTTATAGTAATGCCTCCAGGTCTTCATAATTCTTAAGATACCGCGTTTTCGCCATGGCAAAGGCGATTAATTTCGAACTTTCGTACGGCTGATCGCTCACCCTTTGATGTCAGACACAATTAAAATGATATCCCCTTGCGCTAAAACTGCTGTACATGTAGTCGATTCTCATGAAATAACTTTGTTGCATGTCATATCAATCAATGACCAGACATAGAATTTATGGGAACAGGTATTTAATTCTTTGACAATAATGTAGTCCCTCAATAACGAGCAGCTCGTTTTGCATGTTCCCTCCGGAGTGTATTTACTTATCGATGAGAATGAAATAGTGCGATAAAATGAGTATTCTCTATTGATAGAGATAGACTCTTAAGTAAGTGTCGTGAATATTCGAGGCCTCCGCAAAAAAAAAAAACGGAAGGAAAAGCTTTTTAGTCGCTTAGCAATATCGATAGCAAAATAAAATTTTATTACTTTTGTTTCATTACATAATAGCAAATATAAACATTATTTTATTCGATCTATTATCTGTAATAGTATACTCCTGTGGAACATTTCAGGGATATTTTACTACATGCTGCTATAATCGTCGGATATCGATCACGACACGTCAAAGGACGACAGTAACGTAAAGTACGACATCGAGCTTTGCACGACCTAAATGAAAATAAGGTTTCATGTATCTTTCTATGTATATTTTTATATTTATATATTTTTATAGCGCTTTTCGCGTTAATTGTTTTACCGTCGTGAAACTTTCTAGAGAAAATATGTATATCTTGCCGGCGGACAAGACACTAGCCTCGATACTTTTTCTCAACACGAACATGAGCAATCTTTGTTCCTTTACGGGTATAGTATACCACGAGCTATGATATCTATAAAATTACCATTGTACATACAAAATAAGCGCAATAGAAGTTGATTGCAAATGATTAAAATTGCTTGTAATAGTTTTTATAGAAAATATATCCTTCATATCGATCAATTTATTTTCAACTTAATACTGTCTCTTACATCTTGTCACAAATTTCGAGACTATAATCTATCACTTTTTGTCCTTGGAAGCTGAAGCAGAACAGGTGGAATAATTGAGCAAAAATGAAAACAAAGTACCTCGTCGCTTCCGCTAAATCGTGCAGCTGTATCGAGAACTTGAATACGAAAAAGATAAAGTCTTGTTTTAATCCTTTGTTAACATTATAAAATTTTCGTATTTGCTATCTATTAGTAAATCACTCACTTGTACTAAAGTAATACTCAAGCCAATTGTAACTAACAGAAGTTGCACAGCCAACGATATCGTAAAGGTACTCTCAAGAAATTGAACGAATCTATGATAAGGATATAATAATGACTAAATATCTAAATAAAAATCAAGTAAGAGCATCGCAACTTGTCATGGTCTAATAAAGATCATTTGTTAATTAGCATCAATATTAATGGTTGCGTTCAACAGAGAAAATATATTTTCAAAGCTATAGCTTTGAAGAGCAGACTTTCAAAATTTTGTTCAAAATACCATTTTTTGAATTAGAAATGGCGTAATGTTCAATAATGAAAGACACATTATAAGCTACTTTGGAATGTTCAAAAAGCATTTTTTCAGCGTCAAGTTATTAATATTGTATACTGACAAAATCTTGATGTGCGTTATGTCCTTTAATTAGAGACAAACAAAATACATTTGTTTAATATTATTAAAAAATGTTTAGCAATTTTGTTTAACATATTACATCTTACTGACTGGCAAATTGTTATTTTTTTGCAAGATGCGTGGTTTCCATGTGGCTTTCTTTCTCATTTTTTGAAAATTATAAATTTTGAACAAAACGCATTTTGAAAGTCTGCTCCTTAAATTTTGTAACATTCTTTAATATAATTGTTTTATACATTTAGATTCAGTAAAGAACTAAAGACCAGATCAATCATATTAACGAATTTTGCAACAGCTGCTGCTTTCTCCGCTGAATGCAAGCAATGAGAGAAATATATGCTATAATCGTTTACATACTCACTGCAAAGCTTTTCGATGAACGGAAATCGATATCAAGACGTTTTTGTGATACATAGCATCCGGATAATTAATGATACTTTTTTCCATAGCACTATGTTTATGTGACACGTGCTCAAATCTAAATCTGTAAGTTTTTACGCAAAACATTGTTATGAGAGTTTTTGCAAATTATTTTCTGTCTCTTCCAAGCGAATACATAAGAGAGCTAGAAACTATTGTTATATTATATTTACTTTTAGATACAGAGAATTTTATGTTTTCTAACTATAAGAGAAATGTGATCCCGCTTTTAGAAAAAAAAAAATAATTACCCAACAACAGCGAAAAGGCCGCAGATGTGTTCGACGTAAACAAAGAACATGCTATCGTGCGCGATTAATCCGGTCATACATACGTTGCTGGTAAGTAACATATGGAGAAAAATATAGTTGAAATATTGATTTTCGTCAACGAAATAGTACGCTGGATACGGTAACATTACAGAACGGGAAGTATTCAATGGAAATACTACATCCAAAACGCGTGGCACGAGAGTGGTTGTTGCAAACGTAGTGATAGACATGTAAACAAATGCTGCAACAAGGACAAAATTTGTAAAAACGAACGTCTCTATTAAAATTATTTTTTAATTAAAGATTTCATTCCGTTAAGAAGTATTTTATATTTTATTTTTATAAGTGTGTCTATATTTCTTCTTCAGAATTTTTCTCTTTTAAAATTCTTATTTAGTCTATATATAACGTTTATAAATGTTTCTTTTGTCAAATATTTGACAGAAAAGTTTGTGTGACAAAATATCTTAATTATTTTAACGAAATAAAATTATTCTTTTAAATATATTTTTCTTGATTTGTGACTGGAGATTTTCTCTAGAAAAAAAAGTTTTTTCCTTGTGCGACTTTTCTTGTACATTGAAATAACGTCAGTTAAATTTTATTGTTTTTTTTTTGTAACTAGTTTGAAAAATATTTCTATTTCTATTTTTATTTAATTTAAACAACATCCGAATGTAATGAAAGTATTATTTTATTTTAATTTTTTAATTACACACAAAAAGAATAAATTTCGTTCATTCTCAACTAAAATCAAGCTATTACTTACATCCGTATATCAGCGCGTACCATCTGCCTTTCTCGGCATACTTTCTCATAATGTCGTGTTCTTCCTTAGTTTCGAGAATATCCCAGTCTACGAATAAGTGATCTGTGAGATCTTTAATCTAGAAACATCAGCAATATGTGTTCGAATGTAATATTAGGTCTGTTTTTTATTACTACACTCTGAACCGGTGCAATAACCTGAAGTGAAACAAACGTATATTTGTTTCATTTCAACTTATTGTACTGTGTGTACCAGTTCAGAAAGTGCAGCAATAAAAAACAGACCTATTGTCAATAATTATAACAACATCGTCAACAAAGTCTAATGCCCGTATTCATAGTCAGATCTTCCTTAAATTTATCTTTAGATGCTCAGTAGCCAATGATATAATTCTCGTAGAGTATCCGAAGATAAATTTAAGGAAGTCTTAAATATAAGGCCTGGCTATGAATACGAGCATAAGATTTTGCAACGCAGCTATTTTTTCGTAACTTTACGAGTAGAATACCAATGCCATTTAATAAAACGTACTTTTTCGCTGTTAAAATGATACGTGAAAATTTTCCATAAAACCATCATTGCTAACATATATGGAGGTAAAGTTTCGTAGATACACTGCGCGGTTTCGCACACGCCAAATTTTGCCCCCTGCAAACGCATTCACGTGAAGAAAGAAGAATAAAAGTATTATTTTAGAAAAACTAAATATATAAAATATATATATATATATATTTCAAATAACATAAAATAAAATAAAATATACGTTTCGACTAGAAGATTCGGTCATTATCAATGTTGTTAAATATAAATAAATATAAGATTATACATCCTAACGGTTATATACGCAAGTTATACTAAAAACGACTATAATTACATCTAATTAATTTAGTTACAAAAAATAAAATAATAGTACGCAATTTAAAATCCGAAACAAATAATTAATAAAATTAATTTAGTTACAAAAAATAAAATGAATTTATTTATATCTAACAACATTGATAATGACCGAATCTTCTGGTCAAAACGTATGTTTTATTTTATTTTATTTGAAATATTATATTTTAACAACTGTCATCTGGTTATTGCTCATATACCCTTGTGTAACATCTAGATTGTTTTATTATTTTAGAATTATTATAATACTTTAATTATGTACTCATTGCAATCATCTTGTTAATTGTGACTTCAGAAGCGAGAAAAATACATAAAAAAAGTTCTTGCAAATTTAATTAAAATGTGAATATTTTGTAATAAAATAATATTTGCAGTAAAATAGGTTTGCAAAATATACCAAAAACTCTTCTAATATTCCAGTAATCAATCAATAATATTCGAAATTAAATTATGCCAGAAAATGAAACAAGCTGTATGACAGCTGTCGAATTGAAATAAACATGATTTCATTCTATTCCGAGATAGGAATTTTCGATACATTTTACAAGTGTATTCTATCAAATGAAAATATTGTTTATTTGAAAAATATTATATTTCTATTTTAATCTATTTTGCAAGAATTTTCATTATATATTTGCTTCTGACTTCATCAATCTGAAGATTCGTGATGAGCGATTTGGAATCTTAATCAGCGCAGAATTTTAATAAATTTCTACCGTTTCTTTCCTCTCTTAAAAAAACTTCTTGACAACAATTAATATTACCTGTGGAACGATTGAAGAGAATGCAAGTGTTATTATAAACGTAAAGTAAAATAGCTTCTCTTTCGGCTTCTGATAAGGCCACTGACCGATTAACATGAGGTACTTTTTATTGATATCGTAATAATAACTTCTCCTGGTTCCCATACTTCATAAAACGGTCTCCTCGGCACTGTAATATCGTCTGAATTTCGAAACTTCTCTGAAAGTATTTTTTCCCGCAATAAGGGTTGGTTATAAGTAAATTAATATTTCAGATCCTCCTCTCCGCGGCACGCGCGTTCTCTTCTCATTGTTGGGGTGCACGATTTTAAAACGATCATGTGGCTTTTCTTAACTGACAGGCACACACTTTCGCTAAGTATACGTTTCATATAAATATAACAGGTGATGCAAATGAACAGTTGATCCTTTCAGAAATATGATTGGAATTACGAGTGTATTGAGTACGCGTTGGAACATACGATAGACGTTTAGAATCACATTGAATTGCACTGAACAGTTTTCTTTCGGACAGTACATGTATTTACCTGCGAGACTATATTTACTAGGGCAACGCAGAATGTCATTGTTTCCAGTTTCTGATACAGTTCCGTGTCGATAAGCAATAATACTATAGACGATGTCATGATGATTGCTGTTGGTTTCGATAACACTTACAATTACAGTGTAGTATCTTCAATAATACAAAGACAACTAATTTCGTACTTTTTTATCTAATTTTTAATTTGTGCTCATCCTTCAATATGAGATATAAATAAAAAAATCTTTTTTGGAAAGTAACATAGACATAAATAACTATTACAACACAACTTTGTGCATATCGCGCAATGTTCCATCCGGATTTCTGCTCTAATGGATTTTACGAACATAGGTAATATATGCTCCTTCGACAATATAGCTCCATTAATAAAAATGGCTTGTTTTACAAATTCCCTCCGGAAAGCACGTATCGATCAAAATAAAATGACACTACAAAATATTCTACTAGTAGTATTTCTATTGGCTTTTGTATACTTCTGCATACTCCTACATAGTGAGTATTTTAAGCTTTCGAGGAAGATCGATAGAGAAAACTTTCTGGTTATTCAGAAATTATCGATAGAGAAATAAAATTGTATTATTTTTATTTTATTTTAAATAATAGCAAATATAAACATTATTCTATTCATTGTACAAATTGTAATATTATATTACTGTGGAACGTTTCAGGGATTTTACTACATGCTGTCATAATCGTTGGGTATCGATCACGACACGTTAAAGGACGATAGTAACGTAAAGTACGACATCGAACTTTGCACGACCTAAATAAAAATAAGATTTTATATATTTTTTTATTTGCATATTTTTACAACGTTTGTTATATTTATTGTTTTACCGCTGTAAAATTTTCTAGAGAAAATACGTATATCTTTCCGGCGGTTAAGACAGTAGCTTCGATACTTTTCCTCATCACGAACAAGAGCAATCTTTGTTCCTTCACTGGTATTGTAAACCACGAACCCCGAAATCTATCAAATTATACTATCATTACTACTATTATATTTACAAAATGATAAATAAGAATATAATCTATTGATTGCAGGGAATTTTTATAAATATTTCTTTATGTTCACACAATATTAATCAAACAGTTAATTCATTTTTTATTTAACTTGAAATAGTCACGTAATATTTTTACGTAAACAACCACATAAAGTGTTTTTATATTCCAAATAAAATTATAAAATTATTATTATTAACAACATATTGTGTATATTACTGATTGTTTTTTTTATTTAGTATTTTAGAAGAATAGATTATAAATATAGATTTAGGTTGCGGTCCATTTGCTTCTTCCAAATGCTCTGAACGTTACGCTCTAAACGCTACGCTCCGATTGGTCCATTACTATTTCGAATGCTGCAATTGCTACGTGAACGCTCCAACCAACCTCCCGAGGTGAGACAGTTGGAGCGAAGTGGGAGCAAAAACGATGACGTATTGATGACATATTAATCAGAGTTACTAGGAGCGTTCCGAAGCATCAAATGGACCAGTCATGTCAGTGCTACAAATGTTCTGTGTAGCGTTTGAAGCGGTAAGTGGACCGCAGCCTGTATCACAATTTCATAAAGATATAAATAGAAAAAACAAATGTTAAACGGAATAAGTACGTTAAGTGGCTTATTATGAATTTATTTTAAAAAAAAATGAAGATTATAATGAATATAACTTCTTTTATTGTGGATTTCAAAGAAATTGTATATTTAAAGATTCGTAAAGAATAAATGTTGTAAAAAAAAATATCTTAAATATCTATAAAATACAACCATTCATAATTATTTTCTAAATTCATAATTTTTTGTCATTGAATTTAAAAATACTCCATGCGAGTATCCTCGAATTAATATTGCTTCTTACATTTTGTCGCAAGTTTCGAGGCTATGACTTATCAGCTTTTGTCCTTGGAAGCTTAAGCAGAACAAGTGAAACAATTGAGCAATAATGAAAACGAAGTATCTCATTGCTTCTGCTAAGTCATGTAACTGCATCGACAGCTTGAATGCGAGAAATATAAGATCTTATTTTAGTTTTTTATTATATCACAGAATTCTAGTATTTGTCTATTTATATACGTAACTAACACTCACTTGTACTAAGGTAATGCTCAAGCCAATTGTAACGATCAAGAGTTGCACAGCGAACGATATCGAAAAGGTGTCTTCGAGAAGTTTTGCAAACCTAGAGTAAGAATGCGATACTAATGACTAGACATCGGATTTTTATGCAGATATTTTTTGCAAACATGCATAAAATATGCAAATTTGCACAAATATGCAAATATGCACAATATGCATTTTTAGAATGCTTTTTCAATAAGACAAATTTCTATTTTTATATTACTTTCCAATTTGCTTGCTAAAAAAATACGAAATTGCATAAGAATCCGAAGTCTACTATCACGGAGAGAATTTTCTTTTAAAATTTACCCTGAAAATATGGTAGTTATGGTACAATATAATATTTTAAAGATTTTTACCATGCACTTTAGTAAAATTGATCAAACTTATTTTATACTTTATTATAGTTTTATTAGTGAAAGAGATTTACATTAAAATTCTTCGAAATACAATGTTGTCCCACATCTGTCATATTTTTAGGGTAAATTCTAAGAAAAAATTCTGTGACAAAAGGCTGTGTTCCAAAAGCGCAATACATCTTTCTGTCTTTATCACTTATTGAAAAATAAGGAAATGCACTGAAAACGCACTCTCGGAACGCATCCTAAATGTCTAAATAAAAATCAAACAAAAGCATAGATTATCAAAGATCATTCTAGTTAAATAGCATCGAGATTAAAAGAAAAATGTGTTATAATATTGTTACACACACTCACCGTAAAGCTTTTCGATGAGTGCGAATCGAAAAAACAACATTTCTGTGATACCCATCATCCAGACAATCGATTAGACTTTTTTCCATATTACTACGTTTATGTGACACATTTTCAAATCTAAATCTGCAAGTATTTGCACAAAACAACATTATTAGAGAGTTTTTGAAAATTAACTTCTGCTCTCTTCCAAGTAACATACACAAAAGCTAAAACTATTATTACGTTATATTTACTCCTCGGTACAGAGAATTTTATTTATCTTCTAACTAGAAGAGATGTGATCTTCCTTTCAGTATAAATAATCATTACCCAACGACGGCGAAAAGGCCGCAGATGTGTTCGGTGTAAATAAAAAACATGCTATCGTGCGCGATTAATCCGGTCATACACACGCTGCTGGTAAATAACATATGGAGAAAAATATAGTAGAAATATTGATTTTCGTCAACGAAATAGTATGCCGGATATGCTAACATTACAGGACGGGAAGTATTCAATGGAAATACAATATCCAAAATGCGTGGCACGAGCGAGGTTGTTGTAAATGAAATGGTAGACACATAAACATACGCTGTAAAAAAACGAAAACACAATTTATCAAAATGAGATTTTAAAGAATTATTTTTTAATTAAGAATTATAATGCTGAAAGTATTTTATTTTTATAAATATGTGTGTAATATTTCGTCAGAACTTTCCCCCCTTAATACCTATTCAATACATGTTGCTATTCTGTCAAGTAAAATGTTTGGCAGATTGTCTCTGAATATTTTTTATTGTATAAACAAAATAAAATTGTACATTCAAATATTTTCAGCTCGCGTTAACTGTTTCAAGAATTTTTTCCAGACAAAAATAAAAGTTCTTTTCTATGCAATATACATCTTTTATACTTTGATATTATACATTGATAAAGAATTGATCTCTTCCTTGCAATTACCTTGGAATATTTTAATTAACTTAATGTTTTTAATTAATTTAAACACTATACCCAAGTGTAAAAGAAAATATATTATCTTTATTCTTTAATTGCATAAGGAAATAAATTTTTCTTCCATTTCTTAATTAAAATCAAGTAATTACATACAGCCATATATGAGCGCGTACCATCTGCCGTTTCGAGCATACTTTCTCATAATGTTGTGTTCTTCCACAGTTTCGAGCATATCCCAGTCTACGAATAAGCGATCTGTGAGATCTTTAATCTACAAACATCAGCGATATACTCGATACTTCAGATGCAATATTCTCAACAAATATATAAAATTTCGTCAAGAGGATCTCTTTTGCAAAGGAACTATTCGTGTCTGTGGCTTAGAACTAGAAATGTCGACACCATTCATATTAATTGAACATACTTTTCGGCTGTTAAATTGATACGTGAAAATTTTCACTAGAATCATCACTGTCAGCATATGTGGTGGTAAAGTTTCATAAATACACTGCGCGTTATCGCACACGACAAATTTTGCTATCTAAAAAATGCGATTATATCCATTTGTAATTTTAATTAACAAAGAGATTACTCGAATCGGCGCGGAATATTAATAAACTTCTGTTACATTAATTTTTTTCTTTTCTGAAATAAAGATCTCGATTATGTTTACGTTACCTGTGTGACAAGTGCAGAAGCATCAAGAAAAAGTATAAAAATCAAGAAAGACAAACTCTCTTTTAACTTCTGATAAGGCCATTGGCCAACTAACATCAGATACCACTTACTGATATCGTAATAATAATCTCTACTATGTTCCATACTTCACAAAGAAGTAGTCATGAATTGTGTCGTGAATTTCGAAGCTTTCCTCGAAAGAGCTTTTTTTCATGACAAGTGTCACTTATAAATAAATCAATATTTTAGCTACTGTTCTATACATTCATGTTCTTTCCATGATCGCATAATTGCATAACGCGAGCGATAGGTATACATCTCGCAGAAGTATAACATAAGTACTAATGATAGGCGTGAGTGGACAGCGTTTGATAGCTGACTTTGAGAAATTCTCTACTGTCTGAATTACGAAGATACGAATATGCTGGAGAATACGATAAGTATATTTTTAACTCTTACTGAATAGTTCAAGTCCTCGAGCTACTATTCGCGACAGATAGAAATCGACAATATTAAACTTTGACGAGTGTAGTTTTATTTTTTCGATCATATATGGAGAAGTGTTACATGGTGGCTTGCCAATTTAATTTATTACTGACAACACGCGAAAATGGAAGCACGCAAAACGCAAAACTTGGTACGTGATAAATGTATAGATGTTATTTATTTGATTATTTTAGTATGCCACTGAATGTCGTTTTCTTCTAATAGATATTTTTATAATTAAATCGATTGTCACTCTCTTCATGCGTACAAGCTTGGATGTCCACTAAGGAGGCCTGACTCGAAGCTTTGTGGTCGGCCGCAGCGTTTCGTCCTGGTTTCACACTACTAGACTCATCAGTAAGGCGATGTAATGTGGAACTTGCCTTAGACGCCTAGAATGAATCCAGAACGAATGTTTCTATTTAAAGGGAATTCGCGTGGCTGCGGTGCTCACGCGAACCGAGTGAGTCCCGTGGACCTCTAGTGGCGAGTCGCCACATAGGTATATCTCCAAAAATAACCAGGATATAAAAAATGTTTCATTATACAGGGTGGGGAAAAAGTATGGAAGCAAACAATTATTTCCGAAACTATTCATTTTTCGACAAAATGTCTTAGACATAATTTTTATGGTATGAAAAGATGTATTATGTGGCATAGACGGCATGACCTTGAAATGACCCTTACGAGCTGCATACAAATAACGTAATTGTTTCTTACATACAAATAACAATTGTTTCTTAACTGGGAGTGTTTTTAAGGGAATGGGGCTCATATGCAGTGTTTTGTAAACGTTTCGACATCAGCTACACGAATCTGTAACAAAAACTGACGAGTTCCATTTGAAATTTTTTACGTTATTTGTATGCAGCTCGTAAGGGTCATTTCAAGGTCATGCCGTCTATGCCACATAATACAACACAGTAAAAATGCCTTTATTTAATCACGTCAACAATATTTTGAAAAAGTAATTTTCATAAAAATTTCCCTTTGCATACCTTATTTTAAAAAATACTTAATACATTATAAAACTATAAAATAAAGATGTTTCTATTCTAAATATTGCACAAGGAGTGTAGGAGGAATCTCACGTGTTCTTCTCATGAAAATCGATCTACGCAATTCGACGGCTCGGAAAAAAAAGAACAAGAGGAAATCTTATATGTTGCAAGATAATTAAAGTTTATTTCTTTTTATTCAAACGTTACCATATATTGTATACTTTAGATATAAATGAAATATATTTTTTTAACGAAAATCCATTACTTTACGTAATAATTTATACTTAACGAAATATACAAACGGAAACTAAACGTTATCAACATTTAAAATAAATATCGTGGTTTCTTACCGATTTCTTCAATTTGTGCATATTAAATATTTCTTCATAACTTGTGACTGTAAAACATTGAGATTTTAAATTATATTTAACAACGATGTTTAATAGTGTAAGTAACTCGCTTACATGATCAAAAATGTATTATTTTAACCGCACAATATTTATTACTATAATATAATTGTGATTGCACAATGCACAATGATACTATCCGAATTACATATTGTATCATTAATTACTGGAAAGACGCAAGTACAGTAAAATACGACACAGAAGACTGTACAACCTTTAAAAGAGAAGCATTTTTAGACTTTAAAAATTTCAAAAGAACGTCGTAATAAAATGTAACGTGCGAAAATAATTTTTACCGTGGTGAAGCTCTTCAGAGAAAAGACATAAATCTTGCCGGCACTCAAAAAATTCGGTTGCATGCTTCTTCGCATCACGTACAGAAGCAATCTTTGTGATTTCGCGGGTATATTGTACCAGGAAGAATTATATCTGCAATTTTGTGTCTCAAAAATCATCGAGTTTTAATTTAATATTATAAAATCAAAATTATTAAAGTAGGATTATTTCTATTAATTGATTTATTCTCATAGGTTTAATTTCCATTTATAATAATTTATAAAAATCAAATTGTCATCTTACATCTTGTTGCGCATTTGTAAGCTGTGATCTATCAATTTCTGGCCTTGCAGACTGTAGCAGAACAAGTGAACCAGTTGACTAATGACGAATGCCGTGTACCTCATCGTTTCCGCAATTTCGTCTATTTGCATCGCAATCTCGAAGGCGATAAATACAATATTTTAATCTCTCCTGGTATTAAGCATGCAAATGCGAGTGATAACGTGACACGATCTATCTCAAAAAGTGCGAGTATCACAAGTTGAATTGCAACAAATAGACACGTACTTGTAGCAAGGAAATGCTCATTGTAACGGTAACTATCATTATTTGTATGCCGAAAGCAACGTAGAAGGTATTTTCAAGGAGCTCCGCAAACCTACAGTAAATAAACGTTGTGATATACATCATTACCCAGGCAGCATGCTAATGTTCGTTGAATGTTCATTAAACATGTTTACTGTTTGATTCCAAACAGTTAGCTAATATTCCGAAAAATTCTAAGTTCAACGAGTAGGATCCAAACGTAGAACGAACGTTGAAAGTATAATCTCTTACAGCACAAAGTTGCACAAAAGTTGCATGTTGCAGCAATATTGCAGAGATGTTGCAGCGATATTACTGCAAATTTTGTGCTATATGAGATACTACTTTGCCGTTGTCATTATTTGTTTGATGCGAATGCTTTCGGAACATTTTGCTTAAATACTTATATCATATAGACAAAATTAAGGTACGAGGTCCGAATTGTTCTAAAAAACAGAAAGTAGAAAAATATTAAGAATGGACAAGAAGATGGTATTTATTTATCAGGACCGGAGAAGTATTAGGTGTTAAACTTAATTCCTGCCGTTTTTTGTCTCCAAAATTGATTTGTTTCGAAGGGAAATACCTTAATCAAAGTATTATTAATAAAGTATTATTAATTAGTAATAAAATAGAAAATGGAGGAAATTACTTTGATTGAGGTATTCATTCATCTTCCCTTCGAAACAAATCAATTTTGGAGACGAAAAATGGCAGGAATTAAGTTTAACACCTAATAAAAAATGATGAGAAGGAAATGTAAAGAATGCTATGTGACTTAAATCTCTTTCCTTAATGTTGAAAGGAATTATGATAGGAATTATCTTACTTCTTATTTGTAAGATTATAATGAAGATGTCAGGAAATAATGAGGATTTAGTATAGGAATAGTACGCTAGGCACGTAAGAGAAGAAATTAAGTTAAATAAACAGTCACGTTATATGCACACGATCACTGACTTTATTTAACTATGAACAAATGCAAACCGAAGTATAATGATTGGCAGCACGAACGTATAACAGAACTTGTTAAATACGTATAAAAGTGACGAGTAGAGATATACGCAAGGAATGGAAGGAACTCGTTACTTGTAACGAAGTTACAGTTACAAGTTACTTTTTTGGTAACTTTACTAGTAACTACGTTACTTTTTTTTCTTTGGTAACTGTAACGGTAACAAAGTTACATTTTTTTGGTAACGGTAACGAATTTTACAGTTACTTTTATCGTTACTTTGCACATGATTGGACACGATACGACACAAGCCACTTACACTGTAAAAAAATTTCGTAAATTTACACATATAATGAATGTAAAATAGATTACATGATTAGTTCTGTAAATATAAAAAATCATGCAATTTTACAGAAATTATGTAATTCCACAAAAATTATGTAAATTTGTTTTTATTGTGTAAATATATCTTATTTTATATTGGAAATTATAGCAGGATATTTTGAATATTTTCTGTAATTATCCAAATTTTAGTAATATTACGTAATATAAAAGAAATTTTTCGCGTATTGTTGTTAAATGTATAATAATATATAGTGCGAAATGTATTGTCATATTATCGTTCCTGTAGCTACACATACACATTGTAATTGTACTTCCACAATCTGCTTAGTTCCGAACCATGAAATTATTTTTATTTGCATATTGCAAATTTACAAACATGTGGACGTTTACAACTATCATAGTGGATCTCAAAATTATCCAGCATAATAGTTGTAATTTTACACAATTTTTTACAATGCGCTTGAGACTAGAGAAGCCTCTAAGCCTGTCCGCTGTGATTGTTGGTCGTCGATTTAAAAAAAAGTAACGGAAAAGTAACGAAAAGTAACTTTCTCAAGTAACGGTAACTCTAACGATTTTACTTTTAAAAATCGGTAACTTGTTACTTTTCCTACTCGGTAACGAGTAACTTGTTACTTTTAAAAAGTAACTTTCCATTCCCTGGATATATCTTATGCGGAAGATTTTGAGCAACTCGTGGTGCGAGGGCCGTGTTCGAGGGTAGTTTTATCGCATTGCGCTCTCATAAGTGGCGTGCGTGAGCGCGGCGTCGCTGTCTGCTTCGTTTCCGGTCTCGGAGTAAAGGCTTAAATACAATAGGCACAGACAATAGGCACAGGCAATAGGGAATAACGAGCCAATCAGAGCTCTGGTGTGTAAGTTCGATATTATATCCCAGAGCTCTGATTGGATGGTTCGTCATTCCCTGTTGCCTGTGTCTATTGTGTTTAAGCCTTAACGCTTACAGGAGTAGATGTCAGCAGTGATCGGTACAGGAAAAAATTATCAAATCATCTAATTTTCTTACTTAAGGGAATTGTGAGCCGGGTTCTGGCTGGGCGCACACATGCGCATACATATGACTTATTGTGTTAAAGGCGCCGCTGTAGCACAGACTTTTGCATAACAATTTATATATATAAAGAATTTTGGATATATAAGCTAACTGTTGTGCTGTGAACATCGTGTGATTCTATACTTAGTTTCATACATTTGACAATTTTGTATAAAAGAACATTGGAGGATAGTTGTGGTCGAAACGTATGGAATTTGTGACTTCCATACAATAGTTGACCACGACTATTACTTAAGCGAGAGAATTGATTTCATAATAATGAACATATGGAGAGTATTGGAAATATTAGAATTGGACGACGACTGGAATAAATATGTATAATGAATAAATGTGGAGGAGTGGAAATACAGGAAGACGTTATGGAGTTCTTCGAACGTCTAAGGAGTTCCTAAGCATGGTTTTCGCCGTTTTAAGTTTTGCGGCGAACAGTTACGAATTTGTTAGCGCGCGTTTAAGATAATGTTAGGAAATTAAGGAAGGAGATCCTACTAATGTTTATTTCTTTTTAAATTTTACTGAAGATGACCTGATGAGAGTCGAAACGTATATATACATTGAAAAAAATTTTTGGTTGAAAATGGACGAATCAGAAATTTCTGGTTAAATTCATTAGAATTCTTTTGAAATTGTTGAGATAACCGGAATTCTGGTTGATACTATATTTCTGGCAAAATCTACTAGAATTCTTATTTTTACCAGAATAATTATATTAATCAGAATTCTAGTTGTCTCAACTAGAATTCTAATAGACATAACCAGAAAATACGTTTATTTCTTTTTAAATTTTACTGAAGATGACCTGATGAGGGTCGAAACGTATATATATTGATGTAATAATTGATGAAAACATTCGCAATAATAACTAGCGTTGGCTTTTATGCTTTTGTCATGTCTTATTGATAGAGAATTACCATTTTTCTCAGTGTATTGATGTAATAATTGATGAAAACATTCGCAATAATAACTAGCGTTGGCTTTTATGCTTTTGTCATGTCTTATTGATAGAGAATTTTATTAGTTCATTAACGCATACATATAAGAAAATGGGTCAATGAAATTTCTTATATGCATATGCATTTATGTGCTTTGCAAAAATTTGCTCCCGCCCTTCTTATCCCCATTGGCGTGTCTGTATGGCATTGTGGCAATGCGTCCAATCTGATATTGGGTTCGGGGAGACGCTATTAGCGCTATTTGTGTCATTCTGTCTTCATCGTCCATTAAACGTGAAACAAGGATAGTATGACACAAATAGCATTAATAGCGCGCTGCCCGAACGCAGCCATTACAACACGCCATACTTTTTCATGGCATCAAGCATCGTGAGCTTGCGTTTTTGACGAATAGCAAATTCACGATGCTTGATGCCATGAAAAAGTATGGCGTGTTGTAATGGCGAACTCCTAACACTTAAATAACAGTTATTCCAGTTACGATTATAACATTCGACGAACATTCAAAGAACATTAACATGCTGTCTGGGTAATTACTTGTTTTTTTTTTTTTAAAGGGTACCCCTAAAGATTTATAATTTAGAACATTTTTTAACATTTATTGTAACTATTGTAACAACTAATATTATCAGTAAATAATTAATTAAATAAATATAAATGTTAAAAAATTCTCTCTCTCTCTCTCTCTCTCTCTCTCTCTCTTCTGAAAGAATGCAGGCTTCCATTTGTCGAATCATTCATCGAATGACTATTGAACTCTTTCGACTATACTTATTGTACTATAAATAGTGATAAATGCATTCTGCTCGTAAATTAAAAGTTTATAATTTTTTAATAAAGCATTTTCGAATACAATTTATATGCACTCGATCTTATTAACATACTATGTAAGTTATTCTCAACTTTAGCGGACACAATGTACATGTTTGAATTAAATATTACAATCTCACCGTAAAGCTCGCCGGTGTGCGTATACAGAGTCTGCGATCTTCTGATCGTATACGTCGTCCAGACTTTTATTCATTGCGTCTTGATCATTACGTGATAAAGTCCCAAATCGAAATCTAAAATAGACGATAATTCTGCTCCCTCAATTAGATGCGATTAAGAGAGTAGTAGAGAAATAGCATTTTATGAGCGATGGGGTGCTTTCCATTTGGTGGCACAAGTCGACAGAAGTTCTATTATCTAAAGATATCGTTCTATCTTTGTTACTCACTGAATGTTAAGAAAGACAGAACGATGCTTTTGTCGATTTGTATCACTAAATGGAAAGCACCCCACATCTTACCCAGCCACAGCGAAGATGCTGCAAACGTGTTCGATGTAAACCAGAAGCATGCAATCGTGCGCGACTATCGCTGTTACAGATATCTCTAAGCTAACGAGAGCGTGGAAGAAAATATAGAAGAAATATTTTTCGCCGTCTACGTAGTAATAAGCCTCATAAGGCATAAATATGGGTCGGGATTCATTAAGAGGTAATATGACATTCATTATGGGCGGTATAAGGCTAATTGATATAAACGTACTGGAAACTATGTAATAATATACTGTAACAAAACAAAATAATTGTCCATTATCAGTCAAAATAAAAATGAGAATAATCGAACGATTTATCCTTACAGCAATATGCCAAAGAAAGCAATCTCGCGTTCGCGGCATAAGTTTTCATAATTTCGTACTCCTCCGCGCCTTTCAACTTTTCCCAGTCGCTAATCAGGTGATCAGTGAGAATTTTTATCTAGAAACACTCAATAAATGTTAAATCTCATCGGACAATTCACCGACGATCGTAAAAGACCGCGATCGCGAATAATAATAAAAATTCGAATAATTATTTTTTGAGCAATTATATAGTATAAATTTTGGTACTGGCATACTTTGCTTCTGTTAAAGTGGCACGTGTACAGTTTCACCAGAATCATAATCATCAACATAAGCGCTGGTATTATTAATAGAATACATCGCGTATTTCCGTCGCATTGAATAAGTTTGGCCACCTAAAAATATCGTTATTACAGCACACCTTAAAAGATATCAATTTTAATTCTCATTTTAAATTATATAATTTACGACCATTTTCACAGAATAAAATTCTATTTACTTACATTATAGATTTTCTATGTCATTTATTTATAATTTTACCCAAGGATTTGATTCTTAATGTCAATAAACAACCAAATTTTGTAATAAAAAATCATCGTTTTGACTTTCTCTTGACTTGATTATATGTTCCTTGGGTGTGTGCCACTTTAAAGTGCACTTCAAAGTGCATTTTATATACTTTATATGGATTTATTAGATATATAGATATATTTAGATATACATATTGATTTCATGAAGTCATAAACAGAATTCAAGAAAGAGCTGCGCGGTATGCGGATTATCTCCGTGGTTTGATACATCATTAAATGCCAACGTTACGTAAACATTGAAGTTCACTTCATTAGAGAGAGAATCCTGATACTACATCAGAATACTGAAACGATGGTATTTAACGATGTATCAAGACACAAAGATAACCCGCAAACCAAATAGCTTCTTTAAAAAAAATATCCACGAAAGTCTTAAAAGTATTGTAAACAAAATTCTATCCTGAATTTACGTCGTCCAAAGCGAGTTTAACAGATATAGACAACATTGTATATCGCACTTTAATTAACTTTTTTATGCATTCTATTGATTATTAGATTAGGACTAATATGAATACGTGGTAGAAATGTTATCCAGGTAGAACAACAGTCAAAATTACGTTAAAGTAAATATTAAATAATTGAAAAGTGACTTTTAGTGATCATTTTGGAGTCATTTTAACATCATTTTGATGTTATAATTTGTTGTTCTGCTTGGGTACGAAAAATTTCTGTGGAACCTGTGGAGCGATCAGCGAAACAACGGCTACAGTCAATAAGCTCATTCGGAACAATCTCGTTCTCTTTTCTTGATAAGGCCATTGGCCGGCGAGTAACAGCAATTTTTTTGTAACACTAATCCCATAATATTTCTGCGCCGATTCCATAATTTTCAAAACAGTATTTCGCCTTCGGCGGCACGCAGTCAACTAAATTTCTCGTCTTGTTATGAGAAATGAATCAATATTTTATCAGGCGTATATTAAAAGGGAATATATTACATATGCAGAAACCTTTAACGTAGCAATCTTCTATGTCTCGTAAAAAGTGGACACAAATGGTTGCCTGTCGATGAACGAGGTGATTTTTTCCCAGAAACATATCGATCGGGATGTCCATGAAGGAAATAAGAGTTCCTGTGACACTGTACGTCTGTATATTTAGCTGCAAGATAAAAACTATGATGACTGTCATACATATGTGCCTTGTAGATTATTACGTAATTGCTACATTCAATACTGCTACGAGCAATATCGACGAGTGTCTCCCACGTGCAATATTCACCCTCCATCCTCTTGCGGAAATAAATAGAACGAATGGCGATATGCTCTTCCTTTTTAATTTTTTTTTTATACGGAAATATGCATGTAAGGCTGTGTAAAAAATCGAAACGACAATCTTTTTTACTGGTATCGACAACAAAATAAAATTTTAATAATTTAAGCCCAATAAATAATAGCAAATATATATATTATTTTATTCAATATATAATTTGTAATATTATACTTCTGCGAAACTTTTTTTCATGGATATTTCACTACATGCTGCTTTAATCGTCAGGTATCGATTATGACACGTTAAAGGATGACAGTAATGTAAAGTACGACATCGAACTTTGCACGATCTAATGAGAACGTTTAAAGATTTTATATGTCTTTTTTAATCTACGTATTTAATTATTTGACTTAATCTATGTATTTTAGTAGAGGAAAGTCGCCGATACTGACATAGGTCTCCTAAAGTGACACCCCCTTATTTCTCAGAAACTAACTATTGCACTTTATTAATATTAATAAAATCATGATCTGTTTAGCTAATTAAAGAAGTTCAAATTCATAATTCATATATTTGTGGCTTATTTCTATACCAAATGAGCTAAAAACCAATTCTATGAATCCGAGAAGAAAATGCTTACGATGTTCTTTTGCAAATTGCGCAATTAAAATAATAGTGACTGTATTATTGATAATATTATGTCATTTTAAATGTTTATAGTTTCATAAATTTGTTTTCTTTACAGAATAAGATATATCTTTATTTATAGAATAGGAATGTTGGTATTATTGCCTACTATGTCAATTTTGGAGCCCATTTTGTCAGACGCTTATTTTTGCATAACTTAAGAAAAACTTAATTATTGCAAAATTGCAAACAGTATTATAAAAATTGCTTATACTTTCTGATAGAAGACACTTTTTACTTTGTATTTATGTTTTTGAAATTGTATTTTTACCTTTTGTTTAAGAAATATTGTCTAAAAACAAAGTGGTACGTCGGTATCGGTGACCTTCCTCTAATATTTGTCAT
This sequence comes from Trachymyrmex cornetzi, assembly GCF_001594075.2. Classification (NCBI taxonomy): domain Eukaryota; kingdom Metazoa; phylum Arthropoda; class Insecta; order Hymenoptera; family Formicidae; genus Trachymyrmex; species Trachymyrmex cornetzi. The sequence goes on from NW_017295960.1 coordinate 424,317, forward strand.
TGTTTTACCGTTGTAAAATTTTCTAGCGAAAACACATATATTTTGCCGGCGGTCAAGGCACAAGCTTCGATGCTTTTTCTCATCACGAACAAGAGCAATCGCTGCTCCTTTACAGGTATTTTATACCACGAGCCATGATATCTGTACAAAATCATCATTATACATAAAAAAATATATGTGATAAATAATAAGTCGCTCTGAGAAATAAAATTCTTGTAAGTAATTCTATAGAAAGTACATCTTTTATACCGACCAAGTATTTTCTTTTTATATACATATTATTAGTAATATAAAGCTAATTAACTTCCAATTCAATCTCTTACATGTTGTCGCCAGTTTCGAGACTATGATTTATTAATTTTTGTCCTTGGAAGCTAAAGCAGAACAAGTGAAGCAATTGAGCCACAATGAAGACAAAATATCTCATCGCTTCCGCTGAATCGTGCAGCTGAGACGAGAGCTTGAACGCGAGGAAGGTAAGATCCTGTTTTAGTTCTGCGTTATGTGCGTTACGGAATTCTTATATTCATCTATTTGTAACTCACTTGTACCAAGGTAATGCTCAAGCAGATCGTAATTAACAGGATTTGCACAGCAAACGATACCGAGAAAGTATCTTCGAGAAGTTTAGCAAATCTAAAAATACGATATTGATGACGACTTAAACATTTGAATAAAAATCAAATAAAAGTACCGCTTATTATAATTTATCAAAGATTATCTTAATTAATTAGCATTGAGATTAATGAAAGAAAAATGAGCTACGACATTATTACGTACTCACTGCAAGGCCTTTCGATGAACGTGAATCGAAATCACAACGTTTTTGTAATATATGTAATCCGAACAATCAATCATACTTTTTTCCGTATTACTACGTTCATATGATACATGCTCAAATCTGTAACTGCAAGTATTTATGCAACATAACATTGTTATGTTATAAGAGTTTTTGAGAATTAATTTCAGTCTCTTCCAAGTGAACGTATACATAAGCTAAAACTATTATTTACTTCTTGGTAAAATTTTATTTATCTTTAAGGTATAAAAAATGTAATTTTGCTTTTTGTATAAACAATCATTACCTAACGATGGCGAAAAGGCCGCAAATGTGTTCGATGTAAGTAAAAAACATGCAATCGTGTGCGATTAAGCCAATTACAGATATAGTAGAGCAAATTATCATATGCAGAAAAATGTAGTAAAAATATCGATTTTCGTCAACGAAATAATACGCTGGATATGGCATCATTACAGGACGAGAAGTATTCAAGGGAAATATGACATCCAAGATGCGTGGCATGAGAGAGGTTGTTGTAAATGAAATGGTAGATATATAAATATATGCTGTAATAAGAACAAAATGAATCGACCCGTTAAAATCTAAATTAAATTCCTTATTTGTTAAATAAACATTCGATTGCTAAAATTGTTTCGCATTTTCTTCTTATAATGCATCGATTTTTCGTCAGAATTTTTTTCTTTTTATCCATATTTTTAAAATTATATAATAAATGTACCAGTTAATGGCTATGACCCAATTATTAAACAAAATGACAAAAATTTTGAATGTTAAGATTTTACAAATATATAAAATGAGGCAAGAATCTATCAGTAAAAAATAAAAAAGCCCATCAAAGCCAACATCTGCTGTTCGGATGCACAAAAAACACTTTATTCTCGTGTGAATGTAACAAAACGAATCAAATATAAACGTTTTAAACCCTTCGATTTGGATCCTTATCAATATAGAATATAAATCTAAATTACATAAGTAACGCAAATTCCAAAATGGTAATTCCCGACAATTTAGCTCGTTCTTCTTTATTCAAATGCCAAATTAGCTATGTAAAGAATAGCCAAATGATTATCAAAAATATTAACTTATACAATAATAATATAAAAACTTATATAAAGTAAAACCGGAGTTAAATATATACATTGCGTCAAAAAGTAGAATCACATCGCTCATCAAATTGTCAGATTTACTATGTACCAAATTTAAGATTTTAATGATCTACATATACGACTCTAAATAAATTCATTTTATTAAATTTGTATAACAATAAATTTATTTAGTCGTATCATGTTATTAAAGGCTTAATATCTAAAATTTTGTCATTTCGTCCAATAATTGGATCATGCTACTAACAATCCACTAACTGGTGTAATTATCTTATAAGTTACAAGTTATAACAAATAATAAATTTCTTTAATCTGAGCTAAAATCAAGAAATTACTCACAGCTGTATATTAACACGTACCATCTGCCATTTTCGGCATATCTTCTCATAATATCACGTTCTGTCTTAGTCTCGAGCATATCCCAATCTATAGATAAGCGATCTGTAAGATCTTTAATCTAGAAACATCACCGATATATTCGACATACAGATGCAACATTTTCAATGGTTACATCAACAAAGTCTAAGATCTTACAAAGAAACTGAATTGAAACTATGGATTAACTTAAGATTATAAATATATAGAACGTCGATACCATACGTAATAATAAAACGTACTTTCTGACTATTAAATTGATACGTGAAAATTTTCACTGGAATAACCGCTGCCAGTAAGTGTGTAGGTAAAGTTTCAAAGATACACTGCATGTTATCACATACGAAAAATCTTGCCGCCTGAAAAATGTGGTTGCATTCACGTATAAGTTTAATTACAAACAAATTGTCCGATTTGATACGAAATCTCTATTTTCTAAAGAAAAAGAAAAAAAGATCCGACGATAGTTAACGTTACCTGTGTAACGAGAATACTGGCATCAAAAATAAGAATAAAGATCAAGAAAAACAAACTCTCTTTCGGTTTTGGATAAGGCCATTGACCGATTAATGTCAGATATCTTTTACTAATATCGTAATAATGTTCCCTGCTGGGTTCCATACTTCATAAAGAAACTGTCTTCTTGGCACTACAATGTTATCTAAATTTCTCGAGAAAGCTTTTCTTGGAAAGTGTTTCCATTCCCACAATAAGTATCGATTATAAAAAAATTAATATTTCAGATACACCGCTCCGTACTCGTCCTTTTCCCTTCACCCGAAGGAGTACGGTTGCATGGCGATCACGCGAGTTTCCATCATGAGTGACAGGCACTTACAATAAGTATAGGTTTCGTATAAATATCATGTAAGTATCAATAGGCGCAAGTGGACAGCATTTGACAGCCGATTTTTTAAGAAATATTGTACATTCTAATACATTTGTATTAAGTACGTTGGAGAGTACAATAAACGTCTGTAATCGTACTAAATAGTTCACAAACTATTACTCTCGTTTCAGTAATAGAAAACAACTGCATAAATTGCAATAAACTTTAGTGAGTGTTTCGCTTTCTAAATCATACGAGTTCAAAATGCGAATAAAATATTATAAGTTATAAAAGTTTTTGCTGTTCCAGAATAATACCGGCATTATTCGGATAATTATTATATATTCAACTGTAGTATTTTTAGAGAATAAATGTAATTTTATTTTTAACAAAAAAAATTACATGTATTTGTTTATTTTAATATTGTAAATTAGACAATTAATTAGCAGTTTAAATATAATTTCTTTGTTTTAATGAAAAATACAATGTTGTTAGATCTCATTTTTGCAACAGAACATAAAAAAGAATATATTTCTTATAGAATTTATACTATAATATTTTCGTTACGTAGCTGCATAACACAGTTTCACTTACCTGTAAATCTTCAAAGAGTGACTTATCTTCGTATCCAAGATCCGCCAACAACTCGTCATTAGAATGAATTATCCGTCGTCGTCACGCAAGATTGGGAGCACGCAAAACACAAGGCTTGGTAGGATATACAGATGACATTTATTTAATTACTTTATTATTTATGCTACTGAATGCTATATTCGTAGTAGGTATTTCTATAATTATATCGATAGATCATGCGTGAATCCGTAGAATGCGTGAGGTTTGCCGCGCGAGTTTTACAGCCCGTGTGTGAACGCGTATGTTATAATGATTACGCGTGTGTAAAATAATTACAAGGGGAGAAGAGGGGGCCGGGCGCGAGGGGTGGTTGGGAGGGTGGACGCCGCTCCGAATATGCGGGCGCGCCATCGTCGAAGAAGTCGCCCCTCTCGACGAATCGTCGACCATGCGCGATCAAGAGCTCCTGCCCGCTCCGATTTCTCCGGCTGATCCGCGAAGAACTGTGTGTGTGCGCGCGCGACTCGATTTATAATACCTAAGTTTCTCTCTTTTTTTTCTCTCTTCATGCCCTTCGATCGCGATCGATATCGGATCGGTCCCTCTCGATCGCGAATACGTAAACTAATAAACGAGGACCCAATCACTATCTCGAACTTCGGCCTTCAACTCCCTCACTATCAGCTTCTATAATTTTCATTCGATCCCACGAGAAAATCGTCGCTATAAAGAGGAACTTCCATGTCACGTCTGTTTGTGACTTGATAACTCACTCTTGCTTGAAATAGTGAAGGAGTTGGTAAGGACGCGCTTTTCCCTCGGGATAAATTCTTGTTTTTCTCTTCTCTCTCATTTTTTTTACAACCACCGCTCGCATATATCACTACCGAAATATATTCTTAAATAAGGAATGCAGAGGGATCGAAATAACGATCGAGTCCGAATACATACATTTAAGAACTTAGCAATATACATATACAAGGACGTATGTAACGTAAGGCGCAGCTCCCATCTAGGGATTGCGATGATCCATTGCCCATCATCTTACTCGATTGGATCAAAGTAACTTGACAATAAAATTACTAATATCCTCCTCCGTCGCGATACATTTCGATTGATCATTTAGATCTGTTCTTGTCAGCTGCAACTCTTTTCACGCTTTCTACACTTAAAACGAAGCAACTATACGTTTACGCTTTGGAAAGAGAAAAAAGGAAGAGGAAAAGCGTAGAAGGTGCATCCAGAAAGAACAGACTAAATGAATGAAGCGGCCAGAGAGAAGATCCGCAGAAAATCTTCTTATGGAACTCACATATTCTATTCTTTATACAAAATACCATGTAGGATATCCTGAATTCAACGCTAGAGAGAGAGCGATCGAGATTACCATTTTTTTCTCTTATTTTCGAAGAAAATAAGAAGAAATAATAATCTGCGTGCTAAATTAATCTGTAAATTATCGAAGATATACTGGGTGCGTTTTGATTTTATGAAAAGAACGATGCGTTTGAAACGATACTTAACAAATGTATACAATCGATGATACAGCGGTGAAATCCGACCGATGATCTTTTCAGTGCTACAGATATTTGAATCAATAGAACATTAGCATAGTAAAACGAGTATGTTATATATTTAAGTAGAAAACGCATCGTATGTAAATCTTAAAGAAATTTCTCTCATGTACGGCATATCATTCTCACGTACGAACTGGAATTATATAAAAACGTCGCGCATCCAATCATTGTCTATTAAACTTGTTACAATGAACGTCCTAACAATCATTCATTACCGGCCACAAAGCACAATCGCTCAGACGTAATTATTTTCCCAAAACAAATACTTTCGTTAATTTAAATAGACATGTTTTTCACAAATCGTAAATATTTGGTGTCTGTAAGATCCAAAAACACCATCTATATATGCACTATTATTCAATATAAATTATATAATATCATATGCAAGAATTGCGTTCAAACAAATCGAATTGCACTACTTGTAGAAGAATATCATAATGTACTTATTAATTATAAAATAATTATAATATAATATTTAATAATAAGTTAGAAACAAAAAACCGTTATATAAATAAATCAACTAAATAAGCGAAGTGCCACTTCCGGTCCAAAATAAAAAATATCTATTCAACATAATTATGAAAACATTATGATATCTACATAATCATATCACCATCTTTTATGGTCGGTGAAAATAAACATTAAACGTACTAAATTGAAATTGAAATACATATCTTACATATCATAACTAATTAATCTTTTTTCAGTAAAAAAAAAGAAAATTCGTGAGACAACTTCGAATACTCAAGTTTATTTTCTAAACACAAAGTTACTAACTAAACCGTGCGATATGAAACTGATCGTAAATGATCATCACAGGATATAATCGCGGAAGAGTACCAAGTCCTAGCAAAATACTTTGTAACCGGCCACATGTAAATTAAGCATTCCTCCTTTCCATCATAAGCTTGCTTTGGTTCATGATGATATAATCGCATATTTATCGTACAGTAGAAGTAAATTTGGTCCTCGATCGTGAACGGAATACCAAAGATCTCCCACGTTCGGGCGACGCAACTTTCATCCTTGTGCTTATAAACGTCTTATTGCGCCACTACTGGCGACTTTACGTATCCATGGCTACATCATAACGAAATGTTCTTCGTTTCTCTCTTTTTTCTTTTTCGGCCGATTAATCCTCCTCGTGGTTCACGTCACTCGCGATCGACCTTGTCCTTGGGCTCTATGACGATGATCAATGATCTGATTCGAACCCTCGAACTAGGTTTCAATTAACGACATATTTTTCAGTTTTACTGGCTATAATCAGGCTAGTGTCCGGCTCTTCCCAAATTATAATCGAATAAAGCTACAGACGAAGTTAATCGTAATTAACTTGGACGACCAATCCTCGATTGTACGAACTTGGCTGTATAACAAAGATCTCAATGGAGATTGTTGTACAGAACTGCGATCGAGATCATTTAGAAAATTTCGCGGACTTATCCTGGAAACGATCGTGATCCTGATCGTAAAAATTTCAGAAGTTTAACGTTTACACTAATATAATACTATCACACACACGCACACTCTCTCTCTTTCTCTCTCTCTCTTTTCGTCATGTACTAAATAAGATACTGGAACAACGTTCGCGGTTGTATCCTAAGAGTGAACATATACTAAGCGAACAAGTAACGAACGTACAGTAAATGCGAGTTTTAACCAGCTGAAGTTCGAGAAATATTTACTTCGCATACAGGGAATGCAGATAAAAAAAGAGAATGATCGTTACTCGAGTATCCGATAAGAGTTTGCTTCGACTGGAAATTTCCGCACGTTGCGAGAAATTTTAAGTAAGCTCGACCGCGTTACTCGTTCGCTCAGAATGACGTATCCACACCTCAAGGATAACAACACTATCAATGTTCGATACTGTACAACATCGCTGTGCGAGAACGTCGGTCGACGCGTGAGAGTCGCGCGAAATCGATGCTCTCTCTCTCTCTCTCTCTGTCTCTGTCTCGAAGGTCTCTCCCGTCCTGACATCGTGGTAGGTCCTCCTTGTAGCAGCGCGCGACAAAAAGGATGGATCACCAATGCGCGCAAGAGACCCCTCATGCGCCCTTCCTCACGGAGATCGATCTACGCCGTTCGACGGCTCGGAAAGAAGAGAGGAGAGGAAGATCTTATACGTGGTGAGGTGCAGCAAAGGTTTCATCCCGAGAAAGGGATGAATAGGAAACGTACGAGGCTGAAGAGTGGTTTCCACGGCGAAGGGACGAGGAGAAGACGGGGAGGGGAGGGGGAGGGGGAGGGAGGAGAGGATGGAGATAATCCTTCTCGGACTAAAGGAAGAAAGGAAATCGATTGCGTTTATCTCTTATATTGTTAATTTGGTCTCGGGGTCCAACGACTCGTAAAGAGTTATTGTATGAAATAATCGGGATGGTCTGAGTCCTTCTCAAACCTCTTCGCCTCCTCCTGCATGCTCTCCTTGATCTTCAGGATGGCCGCCGACTCGGTCTGATCCTGCGAATCAACCAACACCAGGCCGGTTACACGTAAACGATCAGGCAAGCCCATCAACCTTGCCCAAGTCTTTCCGTGCGCAGCGTCTTTCACCAGCGTGATTCTCGCGGGACTCTCGGTAATCGCGCGTCGAAATTTCGGTTAAGGGTTTCCAGTTTTCGTAGCCCGCGAGCGGTAAATGTCCAGCCAAATATTTCCCTCTCGTTGCCGCGCGCAAGAAACGCGTATGCCAGGAATCTGCCCAGTAATTTCTTCCCAGATAACGAAGGGCGCGAGAGAACGTATGTATCGACTCACACAGGAGCCACGACGGTGGACGAACACCGAGGAGTCCCGCGAAATAAAATCCGTCTTCACCCCCGTGTGCAAAAACGCTGGCCGGTGAATAAAAACGCTTTTAAAAGCGCAACGTGATGGCGGTGCGTCGTGAAGGGGCCGGGCTCGTGAAACGAAAAACTCCGTGGGACAGGGAGACTGAGGGAGGTGTGTCGGTCTCGTTGTCGGGAACCGGAAGAAAAGTTGGAGCTTGAGGTACTGTTTGCTTAAGGGTGCTCTGACCCACAACACATGGACGTTACGTAAGATAGTGAAGCCCGTGTCGAGCTGAACATAATACAGCAATAAGAATAATAACGATAATAATATTAATGATGATATGATGATGATAATAATAATAATAATAATAAAACACAACGAAAAATTCATTATCGTCGCCTGCCCCCCCACGCACGCACACCTCACCGATTATAAACGACAGGTAGTACAGTGAAAAAAAAGGTACTCTAGAGAAACTCGACGTGTCGTCCTTCACACACTTATGTTTTTTCTCCCCAAATTTTTTTTTTTTTTTTTTTTTATAGCGGAAGACTCTTCCGCCCCTTCGGAATTTTCGTCACCGCTTATTTTTTTTTCGTGTCTCGCAATCCATCGATACGCTTTGCGCTGACGCATCCATGTGCTACAGGTCAGTACAGGCTAGTACTATATACAGCTATCTGTTCTGCTCTAGTCCGGTTTTACGTATTTCATACGCAGTGAATACGAGAGAACACTCGAGAAACGTTCAACGAGAGTGCAACATCGATCATGACAATGTGTTCCACAGCCGCCAGCGATAGTGGTGCAACGTCCGAACTTAGCGGAGATCAGTGTCCAAGTCTCAACGATCCAAGAGTTGGCTCAAAATCAGCGATTTTTCGTTTAAAGAGTATAGATACTGATCGCGCTAATCGGACGCGGATGGTACGAACAAAGCGACGAGTGAAACACAAGTGATGTGTGTTGTGTGATTAGCACAAGTGCAAATACACGGAGACGGATAGTTATATATAAATACGATGATAGCCAGCACCCCTCGGATTGAATCGTAAATAAAAAAGAAAAACGCAATAATCTCAGTGTAACAGGATTACATTTATTGTCTCGATCTCGCCTGGCTTATAGGCATATATTAATTATGTTATCATTCAGCGATACGTTCGGCTTACAACGAGGAGTATATCAAGTAAATTGGCATTAAGGGTACCAAACTGCGCCCGTCCGTTTCACGAGTCTTTATTATATTACTGTTATCGATGAACTAGGAACAACGTCGCGAAATAAGTCGGCGTTGTTTCCGCTCGAGGGAACGACTATCGTGGAGATCAGCAATCGACAATTGCGATTCGTCGTGCGAATCGCGTTTCAAGCTTCGTACCCTTAATGCGCCGCTTTGCCGAGCTTTTCCTTCACTCATTGACTCGTGTTGTACGTCCTCGCATTAAAAAGAAAAGATTATGCGACTCCACAAGCGCGCGTGTACTTTCTTTTCTCCGTTTGACGTATGGGCTTAACGGCAAGACGGCAAGAACTCCGGGATATCGGCAAGCAGTACGCTCTGCGAGGCTATCCTGTAATATCTCTTGTGACAGGCGGCAAACAATTCCGATCAGATAAATTGACAAGCTTTAATTACAAGATAAACCCGTCACCACGTCATCCGCGCGATATCGCAACTTTAGCAAAAATAATTAATTCATAATTATTCCATGTATTTTATCCTCGCGTTCATCATGTCATTTACCATCTGTCGCAAAATGTGTGTAAGTATACAAATTTCTGACAATATATAAATGGTGTGAAGCAAAATATTCTGTTTTCTTAACGATCCATCTGTTAATCCACGATCCCAAACCGAAATGAGAAGCGTTAAAGAACGCCCGAGAACGTTCGTAGCAAGGTAGCTTTTGTATAAAAAAAAAAAAACGCTTTCACAACGTGACAATAAAAAAAAACTTGCAGCGTCTTGCCGTTTGATCCCAGAGCATGCACTTGCGCATACGCACATTCACTCCTCTCTCTCTCTCTCTCTCCCTCTCACCCGCATTCTCTCCGTGTATTTTTTCTTTTTTTTTTTTACATAAAATTCCATCGATGTCTCGGCACTATAAGTTAATTTAAACATAACTAATAGCAGCACAGTATAGTCCAGTACTGACCTATAATCAATGCGGACGGATGGATTCCGGGAAATCTCTCGCTTCTCACCCTCATCGCATTTTATCTTCCGTTTCTCTATCTATATTCGCTCTCTAAGGTTCAGTACTCGCATGTCTACGTATCTTATATTCATACAAAAATATTAACGTTTGCATATATATATATATATACATATATATTATATATACATATATATATCATATACACACATATATATATATATATATAATATATATTTTTCTTATATACCTCTTTCTCTCTCAAGTACTTCGTTTAAGCTACCTGCAGTAAACCATTCGCCTCGCAATATCGCGTAATCTCGAGCTGTCAAACTACCGTTCGCTGAGAGATCCGCTTTTACCGTTGTACAATGTCAATCGGCTACCAGTGTCAAAGGTGAAAGCTACGATCAATTAATTTACATGAAATCATCGTTGCTCGAGTCGCACCAAACAATTAAAAGTACGTAGATTAAAAATTCTGCTTTCAAAAGAGATTCTATCTTTCGTTCTACAGTGACGCTAAAAATTGAGCAAGTGACGAGAGCTTTACATACTTTGCACGAGAAACGGCGGCGAAATTAAATGTTAGTGGGTCACAAAACGCGCGTTGATTGATTTCTGCATGAATTATTTAAATAGGAACGATTCTAATTAATTTAATACATTTACTACCGCGCGAGCGATATTCACGGACTGCACACTGAGAGAAAAATGTTTGGTGTATTTGTAACTATAATTATAACATATTACATATTTTACATATTTTTTATGGTTTTCCTAAAATATAACTAAAATTATAGTCACTTGAATCATTTTTACGGGGTAATTTCAACTATTTTATAGTTATAATAACTATAATTATAGTCATTTTAGGTTACCAACTATATACATTTGCTAGACTTATATACATAGTTACTGTTATTATTATTATTATAGCAGTAATAATCATAATTATAGTAATATATAATTATAGCTACAAATACAAAACATTCTCTCAGTGCATGAAGCCCGATCTATAATGTACTCTTGGCTCATTGTTTCTTGTTTTTCACCTCTTTGTGACTATTTTATTAACAATCATGTTTCTTGTTTTTTTTCGAATTTTTTTTCATCACTTTTATTCAACGACAAAAAACGAAAAAACCGGATAAAAAGCAAAAAGACAAAAGCTAAAAAGTAGCAAAAAGCAAGAAATAAGAAGCAAAGAGCACATTGTGGATCAAGTTTTAGAGAACGATTAGAAACACGATGCGACTTTACATCTAATTATCCCGAAAATTTGGATATCCCGATTGGGAAAAATTGGCAATTAGAGATTTTACAGTACGGTGCGAGCTTCCCTCGTAAAAAATTATTGTTAATCGTTTCTACGCGTTTGTATCAACTTTGCTTCGCGAGCAAGAAACAATAATCCGTGTGTATCCCGTTATAGAAATGTATGTACGATACATTAATTTCCATTTGCAAAGCTAATGACGGATGCAAGAAAGACAGAATGCCTGCTCCTAATATTGGGAACAGACTGTGAGCAAATAATTGGAGGGATTCGGTCCGCGTCATCCTAAACTATGTTCACCTTATTACAGAGTCTCGTGATCGTTATTGCAAGATGTGCGAAAATTGAAACTGCTAGATTCACATAGGTGTAAAAAGACCGCGCGAGATACACCTTCTCGGAGGAATCCTCACCTGCCGTTTACAGTTTACACCGTTTAACTCTATAATGCAGTGAAGAACGGGCTAAACATCAACTCAGTATCAAGTACAACTCAGAGTGGTGCGTTCAAACGAGATTAAAAAAAGAAAACAAGAACGTAAAAATCGATTAATAATTATGCGATCAGTAATCACAGTAGCGGATAGTTATATACGTATATTCTATCGTGTATGTGTATAAATGTGTATATGAACGTGTTTCGTGTCTTATGTAACAATCTTCACGTAATTTTTCAGGCACCTTTACTTACGACCTATGTATAATTGTCAAATAAATATAAATAATAAAAAATAATCTGACAAATCTCTTAAGTAAATATTAACTAGCTTCCGTAGTAAAATATAGGCATAACCCAGGGATTGAAGATGGAAACAATTTTATTGACAATTATTTCGGTATACCATGCATATGTGTATGTATTTATTTTTATAAAATCGCAATATCATAAATATCTTGAATTATATTATTCTACTCGTCAAACGTGATATACAACTGAAAAGCTTTTCGTTATAAATTATAAAAGAAAAGAATGCAAGAATCAAGTAAAAGTGTCAATTTAATATTTATATGTTAGTGTTTTAAATAATTCAATACTAATAATATCATTATAATATCAAAAAGGTATGTATAACAATATTATTTATACTAATTTATTTTTATTTTGGTTATTGTATAACATTATATAATATATAAAATATTATATATTTTTATTATATATTTCAATTAAATATATATATGAAACAAATAAATACCGACAAGTGACCAGCTTTTTTTTTACCGTTTTCAATCCCTGGTATAATCATAGTAACGTAAAAAAAAGAATTATAAAATATCTAGTCTTGCAACCTTTTGAGTATTTAAACAAAGCATACACATATCGTATTCCTAGACACGGCAAGGCGCGTAAGAATAATCGTTGCTCAAGTATCTGCGCCATTTAAGGATAGCAGTTCAATTAATGAGCGCTTAAGTGCTAATCCTAATCGAGCAGGAGCAATCGATAACGACCGCACGCTGCGTTTAACACGAATATCATTAACTTTTTTTTTCTTTTTCGCTCTGGCTTGCTACGAGCTTGAACCACTACATGTGCCGGACTATAGCGAAACTAGCCGGAACGCACCATGGAACACGTGAATACGCAGCGAAACTGCGATGCTTTTCCGCATTACATGTATATAACCGGCACACCATGTGCGAAGTCTACGGCATCTACGAACTCGGGGCTGGCTCCAAGGCGACTTGATTTTTTAAAAAAACTGTCGAGAATACAGAGAAGGTGCACGTACGTGATTACTGATAACTCTTTTCGCAAGACTCGCAAAGAACGTCCGCAACGCCGTCACTTCTAGATTATGACAAAACTTTGCGGATTATGCAGGATAACTGAAGATTAAAAACACGTTTTTTGTTTCTTTGCTCATAGAAACTTCCGTTTGAAAGATGAAATCACACGTGCGTGCAATAAATACAAAAGAAGTTTGAAAAGAAATGTATAAGGTGGAGCGTTAAATCGAAAATAAAAATTACGCGTAAATAATTATATACATATATACATTTACTGTTACATATAATAATTTTATTCTAAAAAAAAACAATTTTTAAATAAATTTATAAATATTATTTTAGACAGAGACCGACTTGATTCCGGTCTTACAAGTACAAATTTTTTGTAATAAAAGAATCTTTGCCGGCCATTTTCAATTATCGGACAAATCGCCAAAGTTTCAGCAAAATCGAAGACGAAAGCGTCGTGACTGTTCCTTGTCATATCCTACTGATAATCTCATATAACAACATATAAGATTAGCATGTAAAATCGTATACGCGATTGAATCAAAAGTTCGATTACTTTGTCGCACGAAAGTAATTTGGTGTTTCACCTTATCATAAAGCACGCAGAAAGAACTTGAAACACTTATATAAATATGTATAAATTATTTTTCACAAAATCAATATAAATAATAAACTATTAAATAAATAATAAACTATTTAAAATTATTTAAATTATATTAAGTCTCGTCATCTTTCTGCCCGCTTTACAACTGCATCGTTAGACGTTATTGTTAGTGTGATAGTAGTTAGACGCAATTTCAGCGAATACGGTTATGACAAATATTAGATGCGACCAAATGACGCTGATTAAATTTACCAAAATACCATGTAACGCGTGATTAAACAGAACACCTTCCGAGAAATTTATAGGGACAAATGATACTCTTGTAAGAAAGCATTAACAAGCCTGTTGGAGCGAGGCTGAGGATAAATCCCTTGAACGAGACTGAACCCATATTATTTTAGCAAAATATGTGAATATCCGCCGTACTGATAGAAGCGCTTGTGGCTGTTAATTGAGATGATTAGAAGGGCAATAAGTTGTAACATGGATTCGTATGCCACAAAAATGATAAATAAATAGATAATAATTTAAAATAAATTTTTAAAGATTAATATACAGTATAAAGGCGATATGAATAAAAGAGGTGATTAGTCAGATCAAACAATGACATACAAATCCACAACAACACGTCGAGTGTGTGACCATTAGAAAAAGTTATCAAACAACCTGTGCATACTTACATTCTCTCCAGGAGCTCCGAATCCACCCAGATTATAATCACCCATTCCGCTGCCGCTATCTTCCCGTGGTGTTCCAGGACCACCATTCGCTGGACTGTTCTTCATCCCATCGAGACCGTCACCGTTTAGAACCGGACCCATTGTATTAGGACCCATAGGTCCCATTGGACCGCCTTCAGGCCCGCCGCTCATTGGAAAATCCTAAAATATGTTATAACATTGCTTGCATGAAATATATATAAATGTTTTAGACATTAATCATTTGTCTGGGATTTATAAAAAAAAACTTGCAACCCAGATACAGCTTATTAATAAATTTAAAATATAATAAATAGCTGTTATTATTTAGTCACTTACACCCGGCATATTTCCTCCAGGTACAGGCTTCATAATGGTATACATATTTTCTCCTCCACTATTGCTGCTATCCTGTGGGCTAGGCATAATGGGTGTACCGGGTCCAGGTGGACCCGTTGATCCAGGCGGCCCTCCGTAATTGCCCGGCGATGACGACGAATAATTCATTGGCTACATCACAAAGAGATGTTAGATATTTGTATTCATTAAAATAGTATTAAATATTAGAAATGTATCGAGAAATAAAAATTGATATGTATTTATCTATACCGTAGATGTGTTGGGTTGCCACTGTTGTCTACCACCTGGAGCAGCCATACTCATTGGTGGCATTCCAGGACCTCCTGGTCCACCTGGACCCAAAGTACTGTTGGGTGGTGGACCTCTCATACCTGGGCCATAACTTCCAGGACCCATCGGTCCCATCCCTGGTCCTCGGGGAGGATTCATTCTTGGATTCATTGGGTTCATTCCTGGTGGACCTATGATAGAAAGTAGAGTTTGGTAAATTCAATCGTTAAATAAGGGACTGTTAACGTTTGTTCTAGTTCTATGTTAATGCTAACTGCTAATTACGATTTTGTGGACTAAACGATAAAAATTGTGGATTCGTGAACTTTAAGATAAAGTAACTTGTGTATGAGAATGGGCTTCATGTGCGATATAACATTAAGTGCGGGCTTAAAATGAGAGTCAAAATTGAGTCATGCTATGCCAAAGTCGAGCTCAAGGTAAAGCCGGTGGATGACATGCCGTTCAAGCAACTGTCACCACACAAATTAACATAGTAAAAAGCTCATGCTAAAGATAGAAACAGCATGGTATTAAATTGCGAACAATTATACATTCAAATATAAGAAAAACAAAATAATTTCGTTAGCTGTTAATTATTAAAAATTCTTTAAAAAACTCTTAAATTTTAATTTTAGATAAAAGCGATTTTTTGTCGTATGGATTTTATGCAATAGTGTAACATCTACAAATCACAATTAAATATTATTTCGTAAAGATGTGATGTAACATGATAATGAATGTTCTAAAAATATATTTACTAAACACAAACATGATAAGCCTATCTTTTCTATTTGCATGTAGCATGATTTCATAATACGCAACAAATTTTAATTACTATTAAATGTAAGTTTGTTATAATAACAGATTAAAATATGTTTTGTTAATTTAAAAATATCCAAGAAAATTTCGCAAAAAAGATACATTTACATATACAATTAATTTAGATATACTGAGTGAGTTTTTTAACCAGAGACTGCAAAATATTTAAAAAGATAAGCATTGTACGAAAAAATGTTCCAAATAAACCCTCTTTTAGGGAGCAATTCTATCCCGTAAAAGTTAGCCGCCTCCCGCTTCCTTCTAGGGGGTGAGGCTGGGGGTAACTTTGAAATCTTAATGGAAACCTTCCCCTACTTTTTATGGCAGATTCGAATTCTATGTCTAAAAACACGTCAATTTTATCTAAACCTTTTTTTTCGATTCCTGCATTCGGCGAAAATTGGTTAACCTCAGTCTTCTTCAAGGGAAATCCCCATGTTTTATTGCACAATGATGCTACGTTGAAGAAAGCAACTTTTGTCTGAAACATGTTTTTCGAATTATCGTAGATGTCTACGATAATTTTTTATCCATTCTTAGCTTTATCCAGGATTAAGCCATCTATCAGGAATCGAAAAAAAAAGGTTTAGACAAAATTGACGTGTTTTTGAACGTAAAATCCGAATCTGCAATAAAAAGTAGAGAGGTTTCCATTTAAGATTTCAAAGTTACCCCCAGCCCCACCCCCAGGGGGGAGCAGTAGGCGGCTAACTTTTGCAGGATAGAATTGCTCTTTCAAAAATATTGAAGGTTTATTTGGAACATTTTTTCGTACAATGGTTATTTTTCCAGATATTTTGCAGTCTCTGGTTAAAAAATTCACCCAGTATGTATATATAAATATTTTCAATATAATATTTTGCACACATACATTAGCAACGATCTTTTTTAAATGTGTACAAAGTTTACAGAGTTATTATATAATGTGCCGATATAAATTATATTACAAAATTACTTGTTATACACAAAACCAAATATACATGTCTATGTACTCAATTGCGATTGTCATGCTGGATGCTAATTCGGATGAGCAAATCATTTTGCAAAAGAGCAAAGCCGATGCAATTATCTTTATAAAAATGAAAATAAAAAAAATTGAAGGCAAGGAGAAAAAAATAAAAGTTAGGCTTGACTAAGTCATGTGAGTGTGATTTGGGTTGCTTCCTACCTTGCCACCCTACAAATTCTCCAGCTTCGCCTGAGGAACACAAGAGCACACATTAGTACGGCAGGTAGGTAAGGTCAGGTTCATGGTAGTAAAGCCTAGTTATTTTGCAGTGGTATAGCAGATAAAATTATTTTTGAATTTAATTGTTACGCAACTTATTGAAAAATTATTTAAAAGTTACTCTTGAACATACACTGGAATAATGATGTTGACAGATATGTGTTTAATCATATAAACGGATTGATAGCCAAGCCATTTTTATCTATTGCGTAAAAATTCATAATATTTTTATATTCGAATTTTTATATTCATTAATTCGTATTAGTTTAAAAATAGGATATAAATTGCATTTTTTCGAATCAAATTTATGAGATGACAGAATATCCTGAAAAATACATATCACATATGTATAACGACATGAATTACTTATATAAAAAATAAAACAAATTATATAAAAGCATATCAAATAAAATATTTGGTAAAAAGATCCATTGAAATACATTTACATACTAAAATACACAAGACTGAATATCTAGCAGTAACAATCGAACGCAAACTACACCACTGCTTGTAACTAGACAATTCAAAAACCAATCCACTCCACATCACAGCAATCCAATCCAATTTAAAATATTACTTATTCGTTTATTGCTGTGTGGTTTTTGATACGCATGCGTCTATGCCATTCTTCTCTCGCAACTCTCGTCAATGCCAGAAAAAAGTAATGAAACACTGGCATAAAAATGATCTCTTACCTTGCCTGGTAGGATCCATACTATTTGGCATCATTGGTTGTCCTGGTGGCTGTAAAAAAATAACAAATTTTAATAACTGTATTATTTATAATATCTACAATACAGATTTAAATATATTTAAGAATTAAAATCATGAATAGATGTAAAATAGACATTGGCAAATAGGCACTATATATGTAAATATTATTATTTTATTTATTTATTTATTTAAATCATAATATATAAATTCAATTCTCGTACTTACTCCATTAAAGTCATTTCCCATTTGTGGCATACGTACTCCAGGTCGTGGTCCTGCTGGATATCTAGGGCCCATAAACTGTAACAGAAAATAAACATTCATCAAATTGATCATATAACAAAATATATTGAGTTCATAATTGGAAGGTGTAAATTAGGTATCCATAAAGTGTCAATCATGATTACTATACACAGAGTTGACTAGATATAGTATAAATATCAGGCAGCCACAATAAGCAATCCGTGAGATGATAGGCCATAAAATATGCATTTCGAGTTCATCGCAGCACATTAGTTGGTTATCATTACACAACATTCCTAAGCCCAAATTGTAGATGAGATTCATTTATAATATAATATGAACATAATATTCTAAATTATCGTAGAACTTTTTTAATAAACCTATGTTTCTGTATAAAGACAAAACCACGAAGGACATTATGAAGGAAACAATTATAGCGATTGTGGCGACAATTATGAATTTCGGTTATACCATGATATGGTGCGATGACACAGCGGAATAAGTGATTCTTCATGAGTGAGAGTGTATGTGTTGAATGAGGCTTACCTGGGTGGACATCATCTGCGAGTGTGGGGGCGGGGGTGGCTGGGGGTGCTGGGGGGATGGCTGTGATGAGGGGTGTGTGGGCGGAGATGGTCGCATTGTCGAGTTGTTCTGCAACAAGCAACGCAAACAACAGACATGTAGCAACACTGCGATCCAGGCAACAGCTAGACTAGAAGGCTTTGGGGATGATTGTGTTAATACTATGATCGGTCTCAGCATCTTAAGTTATCCGACAGAAAGTTGTAATTAGGAAAAATCGTTCTAATGACGTTTCAGTGTCTGTCGTTGTGCACCCTCTTTTCATAATTACAACCTGTATATGAAATCGAAACTGTGAAACAAGACATACAAGAGAGTATGAAAAGATGCCAATCAATTATAAAATGTACAGCGTTATAGAACGTAAAACGATTTCGTTGGAAAGATATGATGACTCCTAAGCATTACAGGATACCTATGTATGTAGAGAGATCTAGAAACAATTTGTATCACTCACATATTGTGTAGCATATTATTTTTCTCTAATCTAGTAGGGGACGACTACTTTGACAAGCAACAGATGCATAACTTTTCTTAATTTTCTTTTTCCACATACATTTTATATTATTTATATTTTTTCATTTATAATAAATGGTTGTCACAAATATTATCATTAAGATCAATGATATAAAATCGTATTTATATCATTATATAAATAAATAAAGAATAAATTTCAAATACTGATAAGAAAAGACAAAAAGTTTATATCTTTTGCGTGTAATTATAATCTTTAACAAATGTATGATTATATATGATTATATATTAAACCATAAATTTATAGAATTATATACATATTTACATATATCACGTATTTTGAAAAATTATAAATCTTTTCAATTTTTTTATATAATTAATCATATAACAAATAATTATTGTAATATCTATGAAATCAACGTTTGTCAAATAATACAAATAATATCGTGGACCATTTGTGAAAGAAACTAAACTACATTTCTAAGCAGGCTTCCATATTAGTTGTCCCATACATTCTAAAGAGTATAACTTTGGCTGGCTATGTAATCTAAGAAAATATTAGAATGTTAATTTATATTTTGCAAATAAATGTTTGTATAGCACGAATGGAATAGTAATGTCTCTACCTGTAATATTTTTGTGTTACTGCGACATGACCAGCGCAAAGTAATATACTCTTCATGATATGCTTACTGTACCACAATATTGTGCTCTAAATGTATTCTAACATCTATATAATCCTGTTCTTCATAGAGTTTCTAGATTTGCTTTATACGCCAAGAAGATGAAACAGTGAAAATGGTACAAGAACGCACATACAAATATTAGATAGAGAGCAGAGAGAAAGTAAGTACATATATACAGTATAGAGACAAGCATGACATAAGAACGTCTTTTGAATGTACACTTGTTTCAAAACAAGTTAATCACGACTACGGCTAATGTGTGTATATTTATCGGTAATAGGGATATATAAATATATTTAGTTAAATTATCATGTAAAAATGTATAACATATAATTCATTTTTTTAACTCAACCAAAAGAAAGAAAAACAAATTGTACAAAAATCGGTTCTGTCACTTATTAACACACGTAGCTTATTTAAAAATTATTTAAAATTATCTATATCGATAATTGTTTTCTAAACAATAACCTAAGTAAATATTGATAAATTCTTCATTTACTTGGATGATTTCTACATATTTCTTCTTGATTTATTAATTAAATTAAAATTATATTTTCTTACTAGATTTGGTTACAATCTTTATTTTAAAAATAGCTTAATTGTATTATGTATAATTGTATTTGAATCAAGTGTAAATTTTTTTAATAAAGGACTATGCATAACAATGATAACAGATACACGACTATGTGTGTGTAATACACATATCTAATGTATAAAAATATACGCTTTAGATTTATATTTGAAATCATTTTAAATTTTCAATACGTTAATATCTTTTTCTTTCAAAATATCTAATAATTTTTGTGTAAAATCTATTTGAAACCATTTCAGAAAAAAATGCTATTACTACAACAAGTAATAATTTGAATAAAATAAATCTTTTAATTTTAATTAAAATTATCAAAATATATTTTATAAATATTAAGTATAATCAAAATGTAATTACGTGTGACGACCGATTTAATAAAATAATAACTTTTTCACTTTATGTATTCTGTAAGTAAAGATAAAAACGAATGATATTAAGACATTTTTATGTTATGAAAACTCACTGGGAAGAAAGCAGGAGGCATGGGACCACCAGGCATTCCGTCGTTTGGTGGCATTTGACCAATTGGAGATGGGGCTGGCCCAGCATTCTGTAAATATTTCAATTTCATTTCAATTTCTAATATTAATTTTCTTCTTTGTGGAGAAAAGATATTTAAATTTAAAAAATTATATGTACTAATTATATGATTCTTTATAATTATCAATATAAACGAGCGTTAAAATGTAAAGTTTAAATATATATGCTTAACGATATATATATTAACATATTTGACATAAATTTTTCAACTTACGTGTGCAATTCCATTGACGTTGTAAGCACTATTCACGAATCCCTAATAACAGAACATGTGTCATAAATAATATGCAAAGCAAATGCAAAAACGCGTTTATGTTTAATATTAAATGTTGGTTCAATATCAAACAATCGATCATTCTATGCAAAGAGAGTATTATATTATAGTCATTAATATAATTACATAGTCATGAAATGCTTTGGCCTCACTGCTGTGTTCACAAGAGTCTCTTCTCTCGGGCGCTGCGCAGTACAGATCCCAAAAGACACTGTAAAAGAATGTTATAACGATTATTTTACATTAAAACATCTCTGTGACAATTTCTTTAATGTAACATAGTATACTTACCACCACCAAGAGTGCAAAAACCCAGGTGGCTCTCCCAGCGTAATATTTTTCTCCCATCGAATCTAAACAAGCAAAGTAAATCGTATTGTAGTAAAACAATAGTTTGCAATAATACAAACGTGAAAGGTTTACAAAGATTAAAAAAAAATCATTCTACCTCTGACAGAAACGTTTGTGCTGCTTTTTGTGCTCCTACATGTAACAAGTACTCGTACACGTAAAGCGCCAATCTGAAAACATGATTAACCATCAGCCATTAATAAAATTAAGTAGATAATTTTAGTAGCGAGAATTAACTTTGAGACAGCAAGAGGCGAGAAACATAAAAAAGGCAGGCGGGTTACGCAAACGAGGAGGGATCGGTATCCGTCATTCGTCTCTTTCTCTCCTTTTTTTTAGAAAGCCCGTACTTAACTCGAAGCCGCCTCGACAATAGCACGGGTTCGTTCGTCAAACATGAAGTTAACGCCGACTTTCCCCGCGCAAGGCAGTAAACGCGCGGCTGGGTGCATCGTCGAGCGAGCCCGCGCGTCGAGAGAAGAGCCGGGCGATACAAACATGGCGCGGGAATCGGAAACCGCCGATCCGCGAATCGGAGCGGAGCGCGTACGCGGCTCCACGGTGACTGACAGCGCGCGCGGATCAATCGCCTCTCGCGAGAAAGCGGGTTACGCGCGAGCTAGACAATCTTCCCCGGCCGGGTCGATTTCGTTTTTTTTCCATCCTCGATTTCGTTTTTCCCATCCTCAATTTTCCGATTTCCGAACGTCCGGAGCACACAGCTAACTTTAATCCCCGAGGGGCCGTCCAGGGGTCTGATTCCGGAAAAGTGTACTTCATACAAAAAACTAGAGAAATCTATAATATACATAACGCATGTCATAATATTTCCGTGTATTTTTATACGTGATATTTATCAAGAATTTTTCAGGCCTTGGGATGCGTTCCGTTTCACGAATGATGCGTATGACGTATCATTTTATCTTTAATATTCGATGAAGGGGAAAATACATCATGAATTTAAAAAAATTATGTAAAATGAATAGCATTATTTTAATTGAAAATAATTTATTTATTCAATAACACTCAATAAAACAAATAAAATTTTATCAAAACACGAGCATAACGACGTATTTGTTTCATTAATAATGTTATAGATATTCAACAAAAATATTTTCAAATTAATAAAATATTAAAATATATTGAAATAATGCTGTTGATAAAACATTGTACTTTTTCAGTGTGTGCATCATACGTGAAACGGAGCTCACTCCTGTACTCGATTCTGTAACTTTTGACGATAATTCGATATCGTTACATCGTCATTACGCAGTTTGTCTTTTTTTGTTAAAAAAAAAAGCTCCTCCCAACTCCACTGTATAATACCTGCGAAACGACAATAATAATAATTATTATATGTTAAGAATTAATAATTATTGTATGTTAATAATATATGACAATAATAATTATTATATGTTAAGAATTACAAAATCGAGAAACGTCCTTAAGACTGTGTCACACTACGCTTTGAGATTAAAAATTCCGAATTGGAGATTAGAATTCGGCCAGTCAGATAATTTTAATTTCAATCCATTCCGTTTCAACTGGTTGAATTCTAATCTCTAATTCACAATTCCAAATCTTCAATGCGGGATGCCAAGAGAGATAAAACGACATTTGTACCGACTTGTGTCACTAATGCCCATTTCTCTACCAATGTAATTTACCAATGTAATTTTAGTCTCGGTTCAACTGACTCTTCAGTTTTTTCTAGTTCTACGAATTAGAGAAAAATTAGGAGTAAGTTGAATCGAGATTAAAGTTAATCTACATTCGGTGGAAATGGACCTAAATGGAAAGCGCCAAGACACATTTTACACGGGCTTTAAGACGTGGGCCATTCTCTGGATGTCTTCAGGACGTTCTGCCATATGGGAAGTTTTTCGAGTTCGAGACCACAGACTAGTCGATCGATTGGATTACAATTCTCGATCCGCATCGCAATCAGAACTGCGATCTGGAAGGGGCCGAGGTATCGCGAGTTGCGAGTTAATTACGACTGTTACGGCAATCAGTCGCATCGGCGGTTTATGACCGGCTAATTCCAGTTAACGACTGCTCCCGACCTCATTCCGTAGCTAAAACATTAAGTTTGCTCACTCAAGTTTCGCTTTCCTAGCGTATATTATACTCGCGATATTTAGAGAAGGAAGACGATAGAGGGAAACGAAAGCGCGAGAAACGAAGCCCAAGTTTAAAAACTCGAGTGCGGCGACTCGAGATATCGCCTAATGCCGTGGACAAAAAGATCGATACATCGGCAACTTCGCGCGGTTAGTCGGAACAATTTCAAATTGAAGAAGTGACATCGTTCGAGGTCGCTCGACGGCTAGTAATTATAATTGTAATGTAACTAATCTAATTAATTATAATCTACCTTTCTAATATCGCCTTCCAGTAACATAGATTAACTTTAATCTCGGTTCAACTTACTCTTCATTTTTTTTTCCAATTCTAAAAGAAGAATTAGTTGAACCGAGATTAAAGTTAATCTACATTGATAAAAATGAGCATAATTCAACTTAATTTAATTTTCTACTATATTTTGACATCGTTTATATTCATCCATCCGTTGGCGTTTGTTTCGCACCATTGAGATCCAGGGCTGCTCCAATTCACGCTCACAACGCTCATGAGCATCATTTCTCCTTGTTTTTAACTTTGGGTGCTTTTCATTTAGTGACACGAGCCGACACAAACATCATTTTATCTCTCTTGGACTCAGCTTAACTTGAGGTTGAACTTAATCTGATGATAATGTAAAAATTGTATTTTCCTATAATTAATCACTAAACTGATGATTTTGTAATAAGTAACTTTTGAAGTTATCATTACAAAATCTTCAATTTAGTGATCGATCATAGCTAGAAAAACACAATTTTTACGTTATCATCAGATTAAGTAAAAATATAAACTACAAGTTAATTAGAAAATAAAAAACAGAGTCTCGATATTCCACAAATAACAAAGATAGAACGATTTATCAAATCGACCTGAGTCAAATGGAAAGTCTTTGATGAACAATAAGGGTGAAATGACTGCGTTCAGCAGAAGAAACAGTTTTCTAACTTTTGTAAAATTCTTTAATATGAGTAATTGATACAGTTAGGTTCAGTGAGTAACTATAATAAGGGTAAGATCAATCATATTAACCCTTTGGATCTCATTCGTGCTTTACATTTCTTTTCTTCGAAAAATTAAAAGCATCGAGTAATTAATTGTAATATTTATATTTTTTTTTTTAAATACACAATCTAGATACTTCCTAAAGATATTGATGTATATGTAAGAATCACTTAGTAATTTTTGTACATCTATTAAAATGATAATTATTATAATTCAGGACACGAAAGATCGATCATGTGTAGTAAAGGATCGGAAAATCATTGTACTGAAGATTAAAAAATTGTATAGTTGTAAAGCTGTTTTTTTTTTTTTACTAAAGGCAGCCAATGATTCTATGAGTGAACGTGAATTGGACCAGCCCGTTTTCGAATTGGGTATTGAAATGATTCGCTCGAAGGCGGGATTCAGGGATTCACGAAGTGACCCAGCAAACAAATCGACATTATTTGTCATTTTGCACTGGCAAAAATTTGTCAAGGAGGGCTCGTTGCAAGCGAAATTTTTTCAGGTCAAGTATAAAAAAAATATTGAATTATTATTTTAATTGTTGCATCGGAAAATTATCATTTAAATTGAGTATTTTATAAAACATTTTATTTAAAATTAAATTAATACAAAGAGGAAGAGTAATATATAATGGAATCCATATTATTTATGTATAAGAGTTTCTTAAATTAAAAAATATTTTTGGAATATCAAAATTGTGATTAATTTTAGATATATTTAAAAAATGTACAACATGCTATAAATATTTTTAAGAGGAGACTCCGAGAAGAGGAGACATGACCCTACACTCGGTGAATCCGCCAGTGTCATTTTAACATAAAAGACGTCATTTTGACGTCAAGAACGACCAACGATGAACAACGCCAGTCCATTTGCTGGGGAAATTGCTGGAATCCTCGGGAATTTTCACCTCGCGAGTTTTCTCCTCGCGATGGCGCGTGTCAGCGATCGAGCCTTTCGCACATCAAGTCTCGAATCGATCTCGCGCGGAGGGGGGGG